>NC_044904.1:55036552-55336552 GCF_001633185.2 Quercus lobata
TTTTGGACAGAACCAAGGCCTTGTATGGTCCTCGGACTCAAGCCTATGGGGAAACCAAGTACAAAAAATTATTATTATTATTAAAGTTTTGGACAGAACTAAGGCCTTGTATGGTCCTCGGACTCAAGCCTATGGGGAAACCAAGTACAAAAAATTATTATTATTATTAAAGTTTTGGACAGAACCAAGGCCTTGTATGGTCCTCGGACTCAAGCCTATGGAGAAACCAAGTACAAAAAATTATTATTATTATTAAAGTTTTGGACAGAACCAAGGCCTTATATGGTCCTCGGACTCAAGCCTATGGGGAAACCAAGTACAAAACATTATTATTGTTAAAATTTTGGACAGAACCAAGGCCTTGCATGGTCCTCGGACCCAAGCCAGGGGGGTAAGTATTACTTTTTATTGGTCTGCCTTATCATGCCAGGCACTTCCATTAAAGTTATGGCAACATCTTTTTATTATTAAGTATTTTGGTCTTAGTCGTCATTGATTTAGATGCTATATGATTGTGCCGAGCGGCGCTTACAAATTCATAAAAAACGAAGAGACCGAACATGCAAAGTGAAATAGAAACAAGTTTTATTAATATGAAAAATTATTACAATATACAAAGAGAGGCTTCAACCAGCCTATACAAAAGAGGGGCTGCCGAAGCAGTACTAACATCCACAGTACAGATAAGCAAACGGTCAAGCGCCTTTTTAAACTTGTCTTCAAGGTCCCTCCGATCTCTACCTCATAGCTGCTCATACTAAGAGAAGAACTCACTTTAAAAAAAAAAAACGAAGAAGAAGGAAATAGTAAGGAAGAAATCAATGAAGAAGATGGAGGAGATGGATGAAGAAGATGGAGGACATGAGTAAGGAAGGAGGAGAAGAAGAGAGAAGAGATAAAAAGAAAGAAAAGGAGCAAAAGAGGGAAAAGAGAAAGCACCAGAACGGAACTGGTGCTGGGAAGACTATAAGAAGAGGGCGGGGGAGGGCACCAGGGAGCAAAAGAGGGAGAAGCAGAAGCACTTAGCCCCTGCCTCAGCCCTGACTCCTAACACGCTGGTGCCATATTAGGTACGCTCGTGAGGAGCCGGGTGGTGCTGGTCTTGGTTGTTCTCGACTCAGTCACGCCGAGAATTCGACATGACGAGCCCCTGCTTCGGATTTTGGCTAAAAGAGAGGCGGGACAGATCTTAAGTCTGCGCCACCCTTGCCCTGACCGAGCCATTTCAAGTTTTGTCAGGATATGGTGTTTTGAGGAGGAGTGTGTTTCCTTCATCATTCGTTATGGAGGACGTGTACGGATATGATGTATAACAAACAGGCTAAGCAGACGCTAAAAGAGGCTACGGGTTTCAGATCTCAGAAGGAAGGGGAGGAGTCTGTACGAAAGTGATTGCCTCCTGCTTGCCTTCTTATAGGAAGAACCAAACAGAGGGAATTAAACGCATTCAAAGTTTCCAAAAGAATCTGAAGAAAAAGAGGCGTCCATTCCGCTTCCCCACCTTATCAGATGAGCCGCCGGACATAAATGAGCCTTGTAAAGGGGATTTACTAAATGCGTGTCTGGGATAGTCAATCGGCAGGAGCAGATTAAACGGACTCCCTTGAAAAACGGCTAACTTCGTGGACAGGCGGAAAACCGCTCACATAAATGCGGGGTCAAATTAAATGGGCCATACTGAGGGCCCGGGTTTGCCAAAACCCTCCTTTCCAACCCGGAAGTCGGACAGAAGGGTTTTGAGGGGCTATTGTGGGGCCCAACAATTCGTGGACCAGGCCCATTTATCCTTAGAGCGTCCGAAGGCCCAATCCGAGGAGAGCTGTGGCCCAAGCTCTACAACGCAGAGCACAAAACAATTTTTGGGAAGCAGCCGAGGACAGTTTAGTCCTCGGCAGATCCATAATCCCACCAGAATAAAGGGGCAAAACAGGTATAGGGACGAATTAGTAAGGAAATCCAGAATATCTTGGGGAAGTTATCCATACTACCCTTCTAGATAAGGCCTGACGCCTGACAGAGCCGTACTCTGCAGCTTTATCAAACCATCCCCAACAATTTCGGGATTGGACTGATGGGACAAATGTCAATGTTCGTAAAGATTGACCCTACACGTGGACGAAGGGCAATGAATGCAAGCTAGTATAAAATAAGGAAGTAAGTAGATCTGGAGGAGGCCCCTTTTTCCACCTCCGAAAAAAGAGAGACTACATGGGAAAACATCTCAGGAACACCGGACTTCATGGAAGAAAGTCCGTCGTTGGGCAACCGAGAGAAGACCTCAACAGGTCCTCGGATCAACTCCGAGGAGCTCCATCCCACGGGGTACGACGCCTTAGGGCTTAAATGTTCATACCCAATTCCCTTTTTCTACGTAGATTCCTCTAAAGCCATGACCGGACAACGCCACTTGACCAACGGCTAGCTTTTCAAGCCCACTCTCTACAAATCATATTGTGAGGGATCTTTCGTACGCGAGCCCAACATCCTTATTGGGCCGCCAGAGAATTGTGTCCTTACAAGTATCAATAATTTTTTTAATTTTTGAGAAAATATTTTTAAGAATAAATAGTTTACCAAACACCCTCTGGTAATTAAGTTTGAGAAATGTATTTTGAGTGGTTTTGATTCATGTGTGGATGAAAAAGTGCGTCGAAACATGTGCAAGTGTGTTTGAAATGTAAATTAGTGAGCTAAAAATGAGCTACCAGGCCCATGTCTACTATTCTTGCTATATAAGAATTTTGTGGATTGGGTTGCTTCTTGCGATTGTTTTCTTCTGATACCCCTTTCATTTTGGGCCCTTTGGGCTTCTTTCTTTTTTTTTCTTTTTTCTTTTTTTTTTCTTTTTGAGATTTGTAAATAGTAAGAAAAAAAAATAATAAACTAACTTATAAGTGCATTCCAAAATGGTACTTTAGTGTGCATTTGGCAACCAATTATAAGTTTTACTATTTATTTTTTAAATTATCAAGTGTTTGTGAGTCTCACATTACTTTGAACTTTTTGGTTTATATAATGCAAATAAACTATTGAAAATAAACAATTTTCAAATGAACATTACTAATTTTTTTTTTTTTTTTTTGGAGAGAGAGAGATAGAAAGAAAGAGTCTAAACTTATTTGACTTTCTGTTGCTTTTTTTTACTGAAAATTGTTTAAAATTTATTTGTACTTTTAAACAGAAGTAAGGTTTTAAGAAATTATATATTAGTAAAATAAGCTAAAAGTTAAATGAGAAGGCACATGTGGTGATGATGTTTGTCTACTCGTTTAAAATGAAATATACAATTTCATGGAATTTTCATCTTGGAGGTAAAAGAGTGAGATACAATTCCAAATTAAACCATGAGCTCTAATTTGAGAATAATTTAGGATATTCACCCGCCATATTTAGAGTCTAAAATATTCGTACACAACTATGCATTATAAACATTTTTTTTAAAATAGTTTAAAATGGATGGTTGCCCATCCCATGAGTTCAAGACTCGAACTCACCCCATAAAGTATCAATTTTGTACGAAAATGCCCCTGGGTCAGACTGGTCAAGAATTTTGACCTGAATCCAATATTGGCGTGTTTGCATGAAAACTTGTTGGTAGCATATATAGAGGTCCAAGAAACAAATGGAATATTCTTTAGAAAAAATAGAAATTAAAAAAAAAACTTGGGTAAATTTTGTATGAAAATTCCCCAAGGTCCAACTGGTCTAGAATTTTGACCAAAATGCAATGTCACAGTTTTTGCACGAAAATTTGTAGATAGCATATATAGAGGTCCAAGAAACAAATGTAAAATTCTTTAGGAAAAAAAAAAAACTTGAATCAGTTTTGTACGAAAATGCCCTTGGGTCAAACTGGTCAAGAATTTTGACCTAAATTCAATATCAGCGTTTTTGCAAGAAAACTTCTAGATAGCATTTATAGAGATCCAATAACAAAATGGAAAATTCTTTAGATAGAAAAAAAAAATGTAAATTTTGTTCGAAAATGCACCTAAGTCCGACTGGTCAAGAATTTTGACTAAAATGCGATGTCGCCGTTTTTTCACGAAAACTTGTCGATAGCAAATATAGCAGTCCAAGAAACAAAAGGAAAATTCTTTAAAAAAAAAAAAAAAAATTGTACGAAAATGCCCCTAGGTCCGACTAATCAAGAATTTTGACCTGAATCAAATGTCGACGTCTATGCATGAAAACTTGTAGATAGCACATTAAGAGGTCCGAGAAGCAAATGGAAAATTCTTTGCAAAGAAAAAGGAAAAAAAAAAAACTTGTATCAATTTTGTACGAAAATGTCCCCTAGTCAGACTGGTCAAGAATTTTGACTTGAATCTAATATCGGCGCATTCGTATGAAAACTTGTAAATAGCACATATAGAGATCCAAGAAACAAATTGAAAATTCTTTAGGAAAAAAAAAGGGAGAGAGAGTTAATTTTGTACGAAAATGCCCCGAGGTCTGACTGGTCAAGAAGTTTGACCGGAATCAAATATCAGCGTATTAGCATCAAAACAACCATCACGACTCTAACAACATCAGTTATGCAGCAACTTAAGGTAAGCATTATTGCCACCAACCATGAGTATTGATCCAGTCAGCATAAATCCTGAAAATCAGCCACATATAAACTAGTTGCTATCGCTAGTGAAATTCAATAGAGTGAAAAACCTAACTTGGGCATTATATAATACAATAGATAGAAAATAGATCATGTATTTTTTTTTCTTTTTTAATTTCTAGTGAAATTTGAAACCTTAGTACCATAACACATTACCAACAATGCACTGAGCTATGGTTTTGCCATTTCATCACTCAAAACATCTAAAATTGATACCAACATAGGTCTTAACAAATCCGTGACAACAATTGAAAAAAAAAAAAAAAAAAAAAAAACATGCCCAGCAATAATATATTTCACCAAATCAAAGTGAAATCACAGCAATTCGTTATTTAGATCACACCCTGTCTAAAGTGGCGCACTTCTTTCCATGTCAATTTAACCATATTGAACATATAAGGTCCTCTCTATAGCATCTATATAACATTCCTATAGTTCTCTCTGTTCAAGAAATTGTGCAGTGAGGCAAACTCTAAAACCGGCCAAACCTTTAAGATAATTGAGCTTAACAGATTCCATTTAAGTCCTCCCCACATTCTATGCCCCAAGTAAAAATTAATATAATAGATTTTTAATTGCCACATTATAATTATTTTAACTCTATCTAAAATTGCTATGCTCCTGGGCATGAGCATGGACTCTTCTTTACCAATTGTCCAGCATGGGAAATTTTTTTTAATAAAAAATGAGATTACTTGAACAACTAAGGGCGGATTGCAGTTCTTATTTCTCCCCCTATTTCCTATTGACTTAATGAAGGCAAAAAGCTCCTGTCATGATGAATCCTGCAATATATTGGTGATGTGTATATAACGCGACTACTTTTATCCACAAAAGCTTAAAAAGAGCTGCCAGCTTTGGCTACATAATAACTAATAACTGCAATCAATCCAAATCCCTTAACACAAACAGAAAAAATTATGGTATCAACAGATGCATGACAATATAGCAAAATAATAGTGAACTGAGTTGGTTACAATTGGGATTTAAGATAAGTATTTATTGACATGGTTACAGAGTGTGATAATTGATCAATTTATTATTTACATTGGGTATCATGGGCATGATGTTAATAATTTTAACTAAGAGGATAAGACAAATAGCCCCTATGGCCTATGCCCCCTTACAATTCACCCAACTATCAAGTTTTTTTTTTTAAAAAAAAACTTTATTCTCTAATGAGTTGACATTATCTCAGAACAATTTAAGCATTCATAATATACTCTAAAAAAAAAAAAACTGAGATGGATTAAATCATTCAATCCAATGGCAAATTGGTGATGCTATAATTGGTTTATTAACTATAATTGCATTAAAGGAAATGTAGTTTCCAAGATAGTTTGCTAAATAAATTGGTTTATTAACTAATATATATATTATATATAATAATTATTGAAAGCTATGCAATTTTAAGTAAAAAGATAAGTCAAATAACCACTATGGCCTCTGCCCCTAAAGTTTAACTCTTTTTGTGAAAACAAGAATTTCACTTGATTCTCTAATAAGTTGACACTATCTCACTTTTTATTTATTCAAAGGTAACTTCTCTCAAGAAGACGCATAATCCAACCCCCAAGCTTGATTTATTCTTATCTAGCTTATGGCAAGCTTAAATTCAGTTTTACTTCCTTGTTTTCTTTCATTATTACCTGCTTTTAAGCGAACCCAAGAAGAAAAACATAAAAAAACACGCACTGGTGATTTGAAGTGGAAAAAAAAGATATTGACACCGTTGGTGAAAAAAGAGAAAATTAAGGTACAATTCATTAGGTTGCATCTTAAATTTTCCCAATTAGATTTGATTATCTAACCTTGAAAGCTGTAACTATGCACAAGAAAGTGTATTGCCAATAAGTCATTTAGATAAAATGTGAAATGTTATAACAAATCTTAAGTAACATGTTGTTACAAGATGTTTCTTAATAACATAAACAATGATAAATAAGGACACAGAATTTTGGCCAAAATTCTCAATTTTGAATACATTTTTTCCACCTGAAATAGCAATTCACTTAAGTTGTCCACCCCAAATCCAAAACTTACACTTTCAATGAGATACAAAAAGTAACATTTTGAGTCAATACATGCCAAAAAAAACCCAACACCACACTTCAAAGAAATAAATAAAGAACAAAAGAAAAAGGGGAGGGGCTTACAATTTGCAGATATAGTGCATTAAAAGATAAGTCACAAGTTAGGTAATAAACATAACAAACCACCGAATAGTACAATCATTAACATACATATTCAAATATAATAATATAATTGTTCCTTAGTCCTAGGGTAAACTAGTCCTTAGCCTGACTAGTCTGAAGATCCTCAATCCATTCCCATCATGTTTTTTGATCCATGGTGATGAAAGCTTGCCTCCAATCAAAGTCCTTTAATTCGGCAAGGGCCTTCAAGTTCTGGTCCTAGAGGCATGAGAGAGAGAGAGTGGTCTAAGGCGCCAGACTCAAGTTCTGGTCCTCTAACGAGGGCATGGGTTCTCAAATCCCACTTCTGATAAAAACAATCTTATTTACCAAAAAATAAAAAACAGAATTGAAAGTTTAAAGGATTATTTTACGCAGTTAATTATGTGCCCATATATCTGCTCTTAAAGTTGTTTTTTTTAGATAGTATGTCTATAATATTTTTATAACAAATTACAGGTGATTAGTTATTATTTATTCAAATTTGAGATTAATACTAAAATTACTTTTTTGTCCGAATAATAACAACCAATAACAACCTATCACATAAAATTTGTTATAAAAATGTTGTAGACATATCAAAAATTTTTTTTCACCTCCACACGTTTTGCTTTCTTTACTGAATTTCCGGTTGTTGTTGTACGGAAGAAGGTGATTAGTTTCTCTCTTGTCTTGTCTTGTCCTTTTCGTGTCTGAGTAGTATTCTCACATTATAAGAAATCAAACCTCACGTGGTGGAGTCTGGGGCTTTAGTATTTAGTATTACTTTTGTTGAGATTTTCTAGGGTGTCAAATTTCTTTGGGAACATAAAACACCTTGGACTGAAAAAGATTATATAGAAGCAACTAAATTTATACAGAGTTATGAACAGTCCGGTCGTATCTAGGATATCTCAGAAAATCTTTTGACGAAGGACCAAACAATCACATTTGCGTTGCAATTTTGGAAAAGTCTTGACTCTTGTGCTGAGAACTCTCATCTCATTCTGTCATTTGCTTGTTGAAGACTTGAAGGTCTATCTATCTATTTGGTAAAAGTAGTTTCCACTTTCTAGCTTAGGAAATGAGGCCTGCCACTTTGTGTACCACACTCTATCAAGACCACATAAATTCAGATTTTCACCGATATTTGTTATATTTAATTATTAGTTTTGTTACCATGGCAGGTTTTGACTTCATCAACTCACTTTTTTAATATTTTATGTTAGATTTAAATTTGATACTAGTGGTTTATTATTTGTTAACTTCAATTTTGGAAAAGTCTTGACTCTTGTGCTCAGAACTGTCATCTCATTCTGTCATTTGCTTGTTGAAGACTTGAAGTCTATCTATCTATTTGGTAAAAGTAGTTTCCACTTTCTAGCTTAGGAAATGAGGCCTGCCACTTTGTGTACCACACTCTATCAAGACCACATAAATTTAGATTTTCACCGATATTTGTTATATTTAATTATTAGTTTTGTTACCATGGCAGCTTTTGACTTCATCAACTCACTTTTTTAATATTTTAGTAATATTTTATGTTAGATTTAAATTTGATACTAGTGGTTTATTATTTGTTTACTTCAACAGTAGTTTTGATAAATCAGCCATGTTTCTTTTGCTAAATAATTGTTGGTTGATATTGTAATCGGTTGATTGCACATTTATATAAAGTGTACAATATTGAATATATTGACATAAAAAAATATATAATATTATACACATTTATTTAGTTTATAATGTAAATGTTATGTAATAATGTAAATATTACAATGTAAATTAATAATTTTCTTTTTTATAATTAGTAGATCAACTATGATATTGTTATATGTTTTGTTTATTATATTCGCTTAGGATTTTTTAGTTTTTATTTATCTTATGAAAGTTATGATGTAAAAAAATACATTTGAAAGATAGAACACTGTATTTACTTGGACTATTTTAGTCATTTTTTTTTTCATTTTTTACTAATTTAATATATTTATTTATATTTTAAATAATTATAAAATTAATTATGATGTCATCACGGTTCGATCTTAAAAACCTTGAACCTCTCTATTTTACGGTTCATTGAACGGTCCAGGTTTTAAAACCATGGTGCTAGTGTGTGCTAATGCACAGTGGGGTGAGTGCTAGCTAAATTATGAATTTTGGCAACACCGTTGCCGAAATTGTAAGAAAAGTATGAGAACGAAGAAAGTTGAGTGATGTTATTGGGAGAGAGAAAAAATGAATTTCGGTAATGATATTACCGAAATTCATTCCACTGCCCAACCTCTATCCGTGAAGTGCCCCAATGCTTGAATGATTTACCAATTGTGGCAACCAAGTTGCCGAAATTGTAGGGAATTGAGAAGAGAGAAAATATGAATTGTGGCAACCAAGTTGCCGAAAATGGGAGGGGAAAAAAAAAGTGATTATCGAAATCTAGGGAGGAATTAAAAAAAAAATGCTACATCCACAATATTTTTACAATATTTTCACAATAAATCACACGTGATTAGTTGTTGTAGTTCAAATTTGAATTTATCACTAATATTACTTTTTTAATCCAACAATAACAACTAGTAACAATCTACCATTTAGAATTTGTTGTAAAAATGGTGTGCATATATCATTTCTCAAAAAAAAAAAAAAAAGTGGCAATTGATTTATGTCAATGGCATTGTTGAAATAGAGGGGAAACAAAATTGTGGGAATGAATTTGTGACAATAGCATTGCCGAAATAGGAGGGAATTTTTTTTTTTTGCAATTGGTTTGTGGTAATGGCATTGTCGAAATAAAGGAGGAAAAAAAAAACATTGTAACAAAATATTTTTTAAAGGGCAAAACACTGTTTACGAACACTATTCATGCGTTTTTGTGCTTTGACTAGTTCATAAACAGTGTCATACATGGGACTAGCCAAAAAACGCAAATGCAACTTAAACGCAAATGCTAGTAGGCAAACGCACACTTTAGGTTTTTTTTTTTTTTTTTTTTTTTTTTTTTTTTTTTGGTAAATGTAGTAATATCAAATTATAATTAATGCAAATTATTATCATTAACGGAAAAATGAAAAAAATACAAGAGCCTGTGAAGCTAGAATTTTACTTGTAGCTTAATTGGTTGAAATTTTCCTTCCTCCAACTAATAAATAGTAGTAATTTTTTTTTTTTAATGGGAGTTGTGAAGTTATTTTTAAAATAACAAAATTTAGTTACAAAATTAGTTATAACTTTAGACTATAACC
Source organism: Quercus lobata (assembly GCF_001633185.2). Taxonomy (NCBI): domain Eukaryota; kingdom Viridiplantae; phylum Streptophyta; class Magnoliopsida; order Fagales; family Fagaceae; genus Quercus; species Quercus lobata. The sequence continues at coordinate 55,046,578 of NC_044904.1, forward strand.
TTGTTCAATATCTTTTTTATTAGAAATGTATTTTGACAAATTCGCCAAATAGCAAAGAGAATAAATATTTGTGGGGAAAAAAAAAAAAAACTCAGTTAATTTTGTACAAAATGCTACCAGCTAAGAATTTTGTCCGAAATAAAATGTTGGCGTTTTTGCTCAAAAACGCTAACATTTAGAGACTGTTTGGTACATGTTTTTAAACACATGTTTTTAATGTTTAAATAATATTGCACGAATTTTCACATTTTTTCATCTATACATATTTCTAAAAAAACTAAAAATTGTTATTTAAACACACATACCACACGGACCCTTAGAAGTCCTTGACACACAAATAGCAAAGAGATTTTGTGAAAAAAAAAAAAAAAAAAATTACAAACAAACAAACTCGTTTTAAGTTTGGAGGAAAATGCCAACAGTAAGAATTTTGCCCCAAACCTGACCACATGCCTGACCCATAAAGATCATAGGCTAATTTGGTTAAGATAAATATTTTATGATTTTATAAAGCATAATTAGAATTTAGAAGGATAATTCAAAAAATAAAAAATAAAACTGACCTTAAAATTTGCTTACAAAACCCAATATTGGATCAGATACCCAAAAATAACTTTAGGATATACCACCTCCCTCGTTAGGATTTTGTATATCCTGTACCCGCATGGTGGCTTTCCATTTCTTTTCTTTTTACTATTAAATAGTACATTCCCACAAAAACAAAAAAAATTTCTCTAACAATACAGTATTATTAATTTTTTTTCCTACAAACACGTGGCAAATCCCAATCAGCTTATTTTAGTAAATAAATAAATAAATAATTAATATAATTTGAGAAATAAAATCCAAGGATTAGGAATGTAGTCGTCCTATATTTTTTTTTCTTAAAAGTGAAATGGGTGTCTGGAAAGTGAGTTTAAACCCACTTTTCAGAATTTTAAACAAAAAGAAAAGAAAGAAGGGTATATAGGAACCCATCGAATCTAATGCTCACTTGTCACTCACCGTATTTGGAAAAAAAATTACTTCTTTCATCTCATTTTGTTTATCCTTTTATTTTTTTTGTCCTATTTGAAAAGTCAAATTTTTTAAGGAAATATTATTTGTTGTCTTATCTACCTTTTAAAAATGTATAAGTTTCTAAAATTACCCTTAAATAAATTTATCAAAAATTGAATTATTAATAAAATAGAGGTATAATAGGAACATTAATAAATTAATGATTTTTATTTTTAAAAATAGGACAATATTTTAGAACATCTCAAAATAAAATAGAGGACAAACTAAATGTGGTTTTTAGATTTTTATTAAGTCCGGTTTACCGAACTAGAGTCTACATCTGATGAGCTTGTACTTTTACAGGGTAATTTTGCCAAAAACTCAATTAATGAGCTCCTACTTTCTTATAATAGAAGTCTTTCAGAAGTAAATTTTATCTCTTCTGTAGGTTTATACACTTTCCAAGAAGCTCTGGTTAATGCCATCATCCTCCGGTCTACGCTATATAGCATGATAGGCCCTTTACCCTTCTCTAACTCCCTAACCCTACTCATGTGACTTAACAAGTGAACAAGTCCCACGCGCCTGATATTCCAACACCCAATGGGATTCACAGGGAAATCGACAGGTGTGTGTGATGAAAAGCCTGGGGCTGGTGCGTGAAGGTGGGTTTGGGCTGACTGGTGTTGGGAAGCAGCAAAAAAGAAAAAGAAAAAAAAGGTAGGTGCAATGGCCTTCTATACATGATATCTGTGAGACGTATGAACCCACATCAAATCTTACAAAATCCAAGTCTTCGTACTTATTATAATGATGGGAATAGAATAAACAAAACCCAATAATTTAAAAAACAAAAAAAAAGGAAGGCAGATATATCTCTAAAATGAAGAAATGGGTTGTCTGTAACGTGTTGAATTGTAGGGTTTGTATTTAGATTATTTTATCGGCAACTTTATTGGTTTATCAATTGAAAATTAGTGAAAAAAAAAATTATTATATCTTCCAAAAATGGGACTTAAAAAAAAATACACAAATAATTAAACAAAAAGATATATAAGAAAAAAAAAATCCAAACTTGTTATTAGTATCCAACCTCCCACATGTTTTTATTCTCTTTTATAGACCAAATATTGATAGTTGAATTTGTTTATAATTTTTCAAAACACTACTGTTTAGAGAAAGTTTCCGTTCAGTAGAAACTGGAAATAATCAATTAATATAATGTCTGTGATGTGTCAAATGTGAATCAACAAGAATTTACTATTTTAAATAAATTCACTTTACAAATAAATACACTTTGAGTAGTCAAAATTTAGACTTTATGTTTTGCCTATGGTTTATCAACATGTTACAAATTGAAATTTTAATATATTTAGTTCCTAAAGTCTTAGAACTAACAAAAATTTAACTGTCTCCACTTGGTCAAATGAATCAGAAAGTAACTTGGATTCCAGTCTCCAGAGATGGTTTTAGGAAAAAATAAAAATAGTCAAACTTCAACTAACAAAATTAAATTTTAAGAGACAAGTTTATTAACTCATTCTTAACATATGCTAAAATCAAAATTAATACTAGACAAATTCATTAATAATACAACGTAATTGTATGCTAAAATAGAGAAAAATAGAGATTATAAAATCCAAAAACAAAAGAAAAATCTCTCATCTCTCTATCTCTCTGCCTCTCCATCTATATTCTTACGGTCTTACCTTTCTTTTCTTCTTCTCCATCTTCATCTTCAACTTGATTCTTCATTCTTGATCTTTTTTTATAAACTCAGTTAGTCAATCTAGCATGAAATTTTTCTTTGTTAATTCCAGCGTACCAGTCTACCAGTCAGCAGTCACCAGCAGGGACGGAACCAGGATTCATACCTAGGGGGGGCCAAAGCTTAAAACCAATTTTTTTTTTTTATGAAAATAAAAACTAACATCTATTTCATATTCAACAATATACTACATACAAAATAAGTATTTCTTAAATATTTTATTTTATAAAACACATCAACAAAGTATAACATACAAAATAAGTGTTTCTTATTTTGTGCACAATTTTTGTTTAGTCCATATTTATTTTTTTTATTTTGTTTTTGTAGTTAAAGGGGCATGAATTTTATTTTTTTTATTTTTTTTCTTGTAGGTCAATATCTAAATAGTTTAGAAGAAGAGAGACAAATATATATATATATATATATACACATATAAGAGCAAATCTTAATTTTTTTATACTAATTTTTCTTTTCTTTTTTAATTTTGGGAGGGGGGAATGGCCCCCTCTGCCATAGTGTAGTTCCGTCCCTGGTCACCAGAGGTATTCTTCTTCCGTTCTTCTCCTCTTTCTCTTTGTGATTTTGTCTTTCCAAAAATCAAAATGAAGACTCAGAGTCTTCTATTTTTTAACTTAAATTATATATATTTTTCGTTTGTTTTACACTTTCATTGACTGCACAATTGTTTAATGGGATGAGACACGTTTTTTCTTTTTAGTTATGACAGCTTTTCTGCCCCTTCTACCCTTTTCTGCCATGATAGTTTACAGGAGTAGCCAGTAGGAGTGTAGGACACGTTTTTGACTTTTTCTTTAAAACTTAGCCATAGGCATATGATAGTAGTGGAGTACATACAGCTGTACAGGCTGTTTGGCAGAGTCGGCTTCTCACACTTTTTTTTTTTTTTTTTTACACCGTGACACTTTATTTATTATCATAAATTATTATATCAATTAATAATTTGAAGTGTATCATATTTGTTTCAATTCATTTGTATTATAGTGACATTAATTTATTAAATCATATATTAAATTAATTTTTATTTGTGCAGGTTTAAATGACTGTGTTACTTATAAAATTATAAATTTTAATTTATTAAACCCTAAATTATAGGATTTTTAAAAGGTGTTATCATGCCATGGCATTACCAGCCTTATACTCCATAGAAAAGGCACGTCTTTGATTGTGGACAGGTCTGTCACCAAATTTTGAACTTTTTAAGAATAACTTATTTAATTTTTGGCTAAAGATTGTTTTTATTGAAGTATGCTAAAATTGTACTTAAAAAAAAAAGAAAAAAAAAAAAGAAAGATTTTAAAAAGCATTACATAAAAGCTACCTCTGCAGTGCCAGCCTAAACCAAAAAGGGCATGCACATATAAGAAACTAAAGCCTTGAATTCTGAATAATTACATCCACTTCCGAGCTGCACCTAAGGGCTAAAGCCATTTCCACTAAGTTATAGGGCATACTCGCACAGTCGCACTTCAAAGTTCAAACAATGTGAAACAGATGGCTACAATTTGAATGTTTAGCAGTGGTACACCATACAACAACGATAACAAATACATTGTGCAGGTAAGCCCCTAACAGCTAAATCACTTAATCATTTCTATCCAAACCGCACCTCTCTCTCTCTCTCTCTCTCTTTTATATATATATATATATATATATATAGATCTACGTTTTTCCCTATTCTACGTTTCTCCTTCTACTGTTTTTCCATACCTTTTTCGTTTTCCTTTTCTTTTTTCCTCTACTGTTTTTCCCTAACCCTCATCTTCTCATTTTTATCTCCCAAGCCAGCCTTGTTCTTTGTGCGCCATGACCAAGCCTCTCTTTCTTTCAATCAGACCCATTCTTCTCCTTGCTTGCCTCTGTCGATTGCATGGACTTAGATTCATGTATATGTACCAGCAGTACATGAGAAGAAGACATAGAAAACGGTACCATTGTGGCTTTACTGGCGGCATTCAAGCACTTCGGGCACATGTTGCTGAACTGCTTATATTGCCAAAATGGAATGGAAGGATTTCGAAAGATTTAACAAAGTAGTTGATGAGGTATATATAAGTCAGTTCTTTCATCACTTTCTGTGTATGCGTATAATGACAAGCACATGGTAGAATGTATCTTATATATTGGTGTAATTTGAAATACATCTTATTGTAGACTAGTGCTTCTAATGAGACACAACCCTTGTGCTTTGGTTGGAAGTTTCTTCAGAACCTTCCTATGTTCCCCATTTCTTCTCTCTGGTCAGGTCTTTTGGTGAATTTGATTTTTGTTGTACGTTTACCTTAAGAAGTGGTAAAAGTAAAACCCAAGTTTTCTAGCCTTAGTGTAGATTTGATAAGACAACCCTTTAGGCTTTAGTGCAGTTGTTTTCATTAATGTCTCTGTTGCCTTTTTGGATTTCAGCTAGCAACTTTTTAAATTTGAATTTACTTAGTTTTCCTTTTACTTTACACCTCTTACTGTCCTACAGGCTTAAGCTCCTATTTCCCTGCTGGTTTAGATGAATTTCTTTCATATGTTTGGAATGAACTTAAAATATCTACACACACAATATAGTGTCAGTTGTTACATGCTCCTGTAATGGATGGGTGCACGTGCCACACATCGCACACTCCAAAAGAATTTCATGCAATTTGTTCTAATCAAATACTGTCTGTGTCATTCAATGAACAGATATTGGAGAGAAGCGATTACGTGATGATTTCTAGAAACCCTTTCATAAAAAAGTCAGGTAAAAGATTTTGGGTATCTCCTCTCTTGCTGTTTCAACATGAAGCAGTAAACATAACATCCGGTGTCTGTATTAAGCAGGGTGGAGGAAGATATCATTTTACTTCAACTTCTCTTTTGAAATCAGAGACAAGACTATTGAACTTGATGAAGATCAAAATGTTCAGCGTGCTGAATTTGTGGTTCGGGCATACATGCAGTATGTTATCTGGCTTTTGAGTATTAAACCATATTGTCAGTATATCTAATGTATTATTTGTTCTGACTATGATTTTGCTATTCTTTTCTTTTGTTGCTAGAGGTGGTAGGTTCTCAGATGGGTGGGGCTCATTTGAGCGGCGTGAGAAGAGATTTTTAAAACCAAATCATGATATACCCAGTACAGCAGAGACTAGAGCAAAAAATAAATCATGCCAAGTATATCTTTTCTTCTTGCAGTTGGCTTGTGCCTAAATATACTATTGATATTCAACAACTAGCTGTTCATATGATTGTTGCATTTTCACTAGTTTACATAGACAGTAAGCTTTGATGTTAGACTAGCGTCATAATCATTGGCTGAAGCTTGGATCAGCTTAGAGTCTTATCATATTGTTAATATGTAGCTTTAGTATTGTTTCTTTTCTTTCTGTAGATCCTATAGATGCCATAAATAATAAAATGGAACAAGTAGTATAGCTCAGTAAGTTACATTGAGTTGATTGCCATTCGTCACATATTGTTTCTTCAAGGCAAAGATAAATGTCACATCTAGGTTGAACCTATGGCCCACCCTTCACTCTTTGTTTAGAGGAGGGAGGTGATGCCCTTTGGTCTACAGACAATTGCCATTGTTTGCACAACATGTAGTCTAGAAGACAAAAGTAGAAATTTTGTTAAACAATAAAAAATTTCAAGTATTTTTCATTAAGAAAATTTTCCTGAATGTTAAATATGTGCTTGCATAAAAATTTTAGTCTCTTGAAGCTAGCTGTTGTCAAGTCTCAATGTTTACAAGTTGGTGATACCTCTATTGTATGAAGATAGTATCAGAGCTTTCATTATGAAGATTATGCAAGACACTGATCAAATGTTGGAATTTGGGAAAGATTTCTAGACACAAAGACAACATTTTCAGATAATTTTAGTCTGGAAGTGCTACAACAATGTGTCATGGATTTAGATGCTTTGGGAAAGATTTTGTAGACACAGACAACATTTTCAGATAATTTTAGTCTGGAAGTGCTACAACAATGTGTCATGGATTTAGATGCTTACAAGCTTCACTGGCTGACCTGTAAATGACTCAAATATTGCATTATTTGTATCATTCCTATTAGGATATGCTGTCTTGCCTCATTAACTAATACCTGAGCCTTTCTTCTCCTTAGCTAACCATTAGAAAATGGTACCCATGATTCTAATTTGCATTGTTTCATTTCCAATGCTATGAAGTCATTATTTGTACAATTTGATGTTCTATACCCTGCTGCATGCTGGATTGGCTATGTGTAACATCAAGATTTTCTTGCGTACAATTGAAATTCCCTTATTATTCTTCTTCTTTTTTTCTTTTTTTTTCCTTTTTTTTTTCCATAGCACACTCAAGTTGGCACGCTATGCATGTGACATTCCCAGTCCCACAACGATATTTTGCTTTCTTTTAGATATTGATGTTTCACTTTCTCCGAAGAATTTGATGGATAATGGGGAAATGGATCTGTTTCACCATTTGAATTTTAAGTTATCCTGTTCTCATTTTAAAATTTTTGTGATTAGAGACATCTTTGTAAACACAAAGAGAAATTTTGAAAGGGATTTTTATTATTATTAAATAGCCTACTTTTCTACTGAAAAGTGAAAGCTCACATCTGTAGTTTTACATTTGTAGGACCTGCTTGGAATTGGAGAATATTGACCGGGTGCAAGCTAAGGCCAGAGATGAGAAACATCAAATAATCTGGTAATCGTTTGGGTTTGAAAAGGAGATGGAGGTGACACCTATTCACTAACTACAATGTACATGATGCATCTTTTGGATGATATGATGCATTATGTTGATGTTATTTAGGGGGTCAGTATACATCTTCATTGTCAAAGCCTTGTTGACAATGTATTTTGTAACTTATATATTATTCTTATAATTTAAGAATGGAATATGTTATATCATCTTTATGTTAATATTCAAATGTTTATTTTTGTGTGGATATGTAAACAAATTAGATAGTTTACAATGCACAAGTTATGTTAAAGCATGGTTGATAATGCACAGGTTATTTATATATTTGATATATATATATATATATATATATACATATACTGGTCTCAATGTGTATGTGAAGATATCACTATTAAAGCAATTAAGACCTCTTTATTTATGTATTTGATATATATATATATATATATATATATATATTTCAGCAATGCTTTCTGTCTCTCATCTTCATTTGGTTTTTGTCGATACTTAGTATATGTCCATGAAGGACAGATTTTTTTCCCCTAATGAAAGAGCAAATTTGATACCACAAAGTAGGGTCAATATAGATCAAAGAATTTGAAACAACAAAAAGTTATAGGGTTATAAGAGGACTGGAAAGAATATGAAACAACAAAGAATCTGTACACAATTTTTCATTTTCACAAACTTGGAAACTGGCAAAACAAAATGACTTGTTATAAGAAAAGAAAAAAGATCAGACCTTTCTCTTAGGTTCGGCGTGTGTGTGTCTATGGAGATAGGAAGACAAAACAGTATTGGGTGAAAGGAAAGAGAAGAGGATACGTGGGAGAGAAAACCAACCTTCTGACCTGTGCAGGCTGTGGGCTCCACCAAAAAGTGAAAAAATTGAGGACTAAGATGTGGGCCTCGGTTTTGAGATATTGGAGCCAAACAATTTTTTTTAGTTTTGGGTTTTGAGTGAGATAGAGTTTTGAGAAATGAGTTATGTTTTTGAGTTATGTGTTTTGAGTTATAAGTTTTGAGTTTTGAGATACTTCCAATCCAAACACCCTCTAAACCTCACATTTAGTCGTATTAAATGGAGGTTTTTTTTTTTTTTTTGGATGAGAATTCTAAGTATTAAATGGAGTTTAATTCATCTTATTAGATGGTGATATAATTATTATTATGATATTTAAAATATAGAAAGTTTGACTGCCAATATAGAATAATTTTAATGCAAATAAGTTAACACATTAAACGGTCAACATTAACAATATTTTTGAACAAAAGGAAAATTATACATTTTTTCTTAGAAAAAGGAAAAATTATACCTAGTGTGACAAAAATTGTCATTTTTATTATCTTTAAGTGGTGGTGATTCTCCTTACCTTATAAATTTTATAAAGAAAGTGATCATAGAGATAATTTAAGACGGTTTTCTCTTGCTGCTCGTTCAGTCACGTGAAAAGGGATTACAATAGGGCTGCTCATAAGCTAGCCCAATTTGCTAAATGTAACCAAGCCACTAATCTATGGAAGGGTGTTATTCTGCCCTTCTTAGCTCACTTACTTCATTCTGGCCTAGGATGATCTGTTAGCTTCAGCTCTTTGTTGTACTCCTTTTCTTGTGTTATTGAAATACAAGCTTTCTTCTCAATAAAAAAAAAAAAAAGAAGCCAATATGGCTCGTCACTTGTTAGCCTGTTGGGCACAATTGTACATGAAGGGGCCTTATCTGAGTCATCCTAAATGGTTTGGGCTCCAAGGCTTCTTTCTCAATGACTGAAATTATTAGCTGTAAAAAAGTGTCATGCTTTCCTTATTGATTTGACATATACCTCCTGGATTAAAATGTTGATTATTTGAATTGTGTATGTGTGGTATGTAATGAGATAACTGAGTTGTTTAATGGCTATGTATCATTTTATTAATGTCATCGATGACAATTTCTCCTCCCCTCGATTCTCATCTTCCAACATATGAATAAAAGCTTGAAGATATACTGATAAAACGAAAACAACAAAAGAAACTAGAGATTGATCATACACAACTTCTCCTGAATTTTTAAACCGATGGAAAATTGGTTTTTAGTAAAGTAGCATTAGGATCATAATTATGATTCTGGTATTCCTCAAAAGATCCAATAACTATTTACAATGCATCATACTAAAAATCTAAGAGTTTGGAAGGCCACAGAAAAAGGGACAACAATTGGTTCATGGCAACTAAACTTGATTGGAGAAAGGAAACGCAAGCGAGAGAGAAAGTGACAGAGGGTCTTCATCACCATCTTTATTGTTTTCGTTTTTCTGTGGCTCAGAATGCTTCTCCTGGTTAATTTTATTGTCCATTTTACCAAGAAAGGAAGGCATGACTCCCTGTTTCTTTAATTTGTTTTCGGGTACTTGCCCCTTTGTTGAAGATTTAGACATATCATATTCCCCACACCTTCTAAAATTCTCCCCGGAAAAGGTAGTTGGACCGACACCATTTCTACCTTACATAGGCCCAAGGGGAGAGAGGTAAGTATTAGACTCTTCTAAAACATATGCTCTTGTTTAGGGTTTAGTTGCGTAGTATTTCAGTCTAATTCGGTCTACTTTAGTTCATTTTGTCTAGTTTGGTTGGTGACGACTCTAGAAATTTTGTTTAAAGGGGTCATTAAGAAACTTAAATTAGAAAAATTTTAATAGCTACAACCATTTTATTTTGTTATCACAAAAAAAAAAAAAAAAATGAAGTTTTACAATTTCCTTCTACAAGTTTTCAAATTTTGGTAAAACTCAATTCTTATAGTCTGTCTTAAGGAAAATAAAAAATGTAATTAGAGGTCAAGTTTCATGTGAATTACTTACCGCTTGGAGGGCGGCAGAGAGGTTTTACGTCGAGGGCTTCGGTTTCCTTTTCGATAACACATCGTTGTGTTGTCCTTGTGTTTGCATCTTTCTTCCCTTAATATTTGCCATTTATTTTCTGCCGTGGATGTGATTTTAATTGGCTTAGATTGCTTACCAATTCTGTTTATAACTTGTGTTCATTTTTCGCACACTTGTTGTTTGTCATAAAGCTTGAATTGGTTATTTTGTAATTGGGGGTCTAAACGTTCAAGGGTGTTTTATACACTATTTAAACTTTCAATTAATTATTATTATTTTTTTAAATTATGTTTTTACAGATGGCAGGGTTTGCTCTCTTCAGAAAATATAAAACTCGGATCATCAAAGTACTAAGCTACATCTGGAACAACTTTCTACAGGAATTGAAAGCATGTGAAGATCCAGCTCGTGAAGATCTAAAGTTAAGTGCAACAATCAGGGACATTCAAAACTACATGGAGGATAAGTTGTTCCTTAAGGAGCCAGAGGAAAGGGCCCTGACGGGTGGTGCATTGCTATCAGATGTTTTTCTAGTATAACTAGATTACCAAGAATTTGTTACTTGCTTTTAGATAAGGTAGAATTTCAATATATGACGTCTATTTTATGATGATTGCTTTTCTCACAGACTAAGACACTCATTGGTTTTTGGCATAGGCAGGGTTTGAATCCCAAATATCTTATTCGATAATAAGAGACTTTACCATTTTAAGAATTTGTTACTTAGTACTTCATCTGTCATATATTTTTTTTGTAGGATTAACCGAGTTTTGAATTATAGAACTTTTTAAAAAACGGTAAAGCTCTTTGGGATTGATGGATGTTTAAATTTTAAAATCATATGTAAGCAAGAAGTAATGGGTGGAGATCTGGGATGTTCCATATGGCAACTACCAAATGTCCTTGAATTTTAATAATTCATTCCACGAGCAACGAAGACTATGGATAAATTAGCAGATTGTTTGAAATCTTCCAAATTTCTCTTAATTTTCTGAATTATCCTTTCTATCTATGACCAATCCAATAAATTACCAAAGTCAAAAGTTTAAATTCCTTGGCCTATTTTTTGTTATTGCTGTTTTGTTTCTGATGTTGCTGCTAATGCATGGATATTTAATTATATTTTCTTACTGCAGTCGGTATTTGCCTGCAAGAAAGCTTATTAGGCTTCTTTACAAACATGAAAAACCATCTTTTATCTAGGTACTTAAGCCTCATAATTTTCCAAATCTCTTATAGTACAATTGAGAAAGTATTATTTTCGTCCCCTAACAAACACCTATTATGTACATTTCCTAGAAAGTGAATTAAGATAAGTTGCAGGTTTCTAATCTTTGCACAAAATATGATCTGGCTAGAATCATGATTACTTGATATTCAGTAAAAAAGCAAAATTAAGCAAAATATTGGATACCTTCTCAGATGTGGTCTGATGAATTGCTTCATCAATTAGTTTCCTTCAAATGAAAAAATAAACAAATGTTTCAATTGGGTATTTCAGTATTTGTATACACTTATATATGTGCTTCAACAAATAGATTGAACTTTCTGTACATACCTTCCTTTCAGTGCAGAAGCCAAACAATTGGCTTTCTTTTCAGAAAGATGCACTTTTGAAGCTGTATGTTTCTTCACAGTAGTGGAAACACTTCCACGTAGAAAATTCTTCTTATGTGAAGAAGGCACCATCGGTCTTGTTGAACTTTTGGCTTTTGTTACAAATGAGATCACTAAAAAAAATATATAAAATTAATTAGCCACTATCATTATGGAATAGTAGTCTATAATTTTACGCATCCAAAAAAGTGGAATATATAGAGTTTTCTTAAAGGTATGTGTAAAGATTCACTCTGTGTGTGTGTGTAAATTAAAATTTTTTTTTTATATATAAAAGTTGTGAAAATGTACTTGAAAATTGTTTAATTTCTCTATATCTTTTTTTTTAATCATGACTGCTCATTTTATAAATTTGTTCCATTTTTTATTTATTAAATTATTAAATTAATTATGACATTATCATGGTCTGACCTCGTTTGGACCTTGATCCAACTTTGAAAATTTTGAACCTCTCCCCTTTACAGTTCTTTGAATGGTCCAATTTTTAATACAATGACCAACTCTGCCAACAAAACTCCAAAATACCTCATTCCCCCTCAAACCATTACAAAAGGTATGCATTTAAGATAACTATCACTATAATTTTTCATTCCAAGTTTCTGAAAATTATTGTGTTAACTTAATCTTCAGAATGCCTCCAACCAATCCCATTACTGCAAACATAAATTATATACGCATGTGTTCTTTGCAACGGGTTGAGATACAATTTATAGTTGCAAGCACCTGGACGGCACCATTAAGTTTGATTTTTTCTAGTAGACTAATTAGTTGTTCATCAGCCATAGTTCCTTAGATTTGGCCCCTAAAATTTTTGCAGGTAACTTGAGTCTAGTAGTTTGCATTGTCTTATCTTGAGATTTATAAGAGGCTCATAAGCCCATGTCATGGTAATGAAAGGATATTATGAATGCATCTTGTATTGTGGGATTGATGTGTAAAGCATGCTATTACAATTTAACGCACTGGTTATTTGACCTTTTCCTTCCTATTTGGGCCTCCATGTTAAGACACTTCAGTACATCTGAAATATAGTTTTTACATTGTTTCCACTTGCCAGCAAACATGTGCACCTACACACGGATGTGTACAACCCACCCATTCTAGGAATATTACTCAAATTCGTATGCATGTGATTTACCATGTCTTCTGTTTCCCATTGATTGCCTCACTCTTTATCATAACTTGTTTAGATTTAAGTTTGATTGGATTGATTGTTTTTTCATTTTGAGTAGTTTAACACCATGAAAAAAGTCCATGGTGATAGATCTTGGTGCAAATAAGCATGTTGTCAAGGACTGTCTATCCTTATGGTTTTGAGACATAGGTCTTCTCTATCTATTACGTTACTATGGGGCTGGTGCAATGGAAACCTCTCTCTGATTACTACTTCATTGTTTGATAAGCAACAATAATAAAAGTGCCAGAAAAGTAGGTAAAAAACAGTGGATTAATATAACGGTAGAGCAAAAAACATATATGTTTTGCATACAATTCTTTCTAAAGTTTCAATAATTTCAACAAGATTTTTTATTTGCAATATAGAATTGTTGAGCATGTGTAGTTAATTTATTTAACATTTATGCTTTTCCACCAATATATTTTGCACTTTTGCTTCATCATTTTCTTTGTATTTAATCACGTAGTTTCTTAATTGTTTATTTTTATATGTTTTGTGCTTCTAACAATTGAAAGAGTAATGATGCTAATATAGTAACTTTTACATTCTTTATAGGTTGTTCCCCAGAAAAGTTCACTAAATTGCACTCTTTTGATTAGTGTTTGTGCTAAGCTAAGCTACAATACCAACTATGCCATGTGAATGCCCCTGCTATTGCCTCCCATATTTGGAACATGAGATGCTCTTGTCGCAGGACAACCTGAATTTTGCAACAATAAATTTAAAAGACAGGAAAATAAACGACAGGAACCTAGGAGTCAACACCAAGCGAGGAAAAAATTGTTAGGAGTTATCACCTAGGGTTGGCTAGAATCAGCACCAGACCAAAGAATCCAATAGAAAATTCGATTCATCAAATCATCTCTATAAATCATCTCCAAAAGGAGTACAGTTGTTTGCTTATATTGGAAAAACTAAACCCTAGGTGTAAGAAACCCTACTTATTGAATGACAAAAATACCCTAAACTTTAAATAAAAATTCTAATTAACCTAATTAAATACTAGGGCCTATAATAAAGCACAATTAATGTTCAAACAAAAACGAAACTAAATTTGTCTCTTTTGCTTCCCAAATCAGCTCCTCCCTTTCGAAAGTATCTTTGACCATTTAAATCCTGCTTCCTGGGATAGACCAAGATGCAACTTCTCATTGCAGTATGTTGTTATGGATATCCTCTGTAGGACCAGGGTTTTCCTACAAGTGGACTTCTTTGAAGCTTCAGCTTCTTAGCTATTGCTACCTTCATGATCTACAATTTACATGATATTGTTGTTTGTTGGATAAACATTATTTCATGGGTTAAGAAGTTTTCTGTTTTCTTGGATTACTTTATGACTCAAAATTTTCATTCTGTAGACTGACTGCATTGCTAGAATCTCACCTAAGGATGGTACTTTGCTTGGATGGGTTCTTCTTCAAAATTTAAGGTTTTCCTTTGCATTTCCTATCATTTTGATGAATTAGCTGATGTTTACACCTACAATTAGATAAATTAAGTTCTATTTTATGTTCTTGAAAGTTGCACTCAGTTGTCCTCTTTCTATCCTTTTCTTTTCTTACAGGGAAAATTTGGTACAAGCTGGGAATAATGTAAGTATTTGAACAAAATATAAAATACTCTATCTTTGTTAAAAAAATTACTTTGCCTATTATAGTGCACCTTGTGAATTGTAATACCATGTAGGCCTTATTTGGTTCCCTGAAAGAGAGGAAAAGACTCCTTAAAAATGGCTTTCCTTTTAGGCATCTACTTTTACTTCTTCTTAATCTTTCTTAGAATTAAATGCTTTTAAAAAAAAAAAAAAAATTCTTTAAGTTGCCTCTATATTTTTTGGTTAGAAGTTTTCTAATTAATTTTTCTTTGGAAATCTCATGTCCTTTTAGGGTATTGATGTTTTAAATGGCATAGCCTAGGACAGTGCTAAAAAGCGCATCTTTGGTAAGCTCCAATGTTTGATATGATTGCTCAAAAGTCAACATTAATAATATTCGCTCGTGTTTTGACTTAATATGGCACATGATCATGGAGGGGAATTATGATGAGTCAAAGGTGACAATGGCTACTATAACTGCATGGGCAATATGGAGTAACAGGAATGAAGTGTGTAATGGGGGTAGGGTTGTCCACGGGTCGGGCCGGGTTGGTTTTGGGTCCAACCAGGACTCAACCCGCCGGCGTCAGTTGGAGGGGCAGAAGAACCCAGAATCGACCGCCAAAAAAATCGGTCGAGTCGGTTTCGAGTGAGGGCGAGCATCGGTCAGTTCGGTCGATTGCCGGAGTTAAAAAAATCATCGAAATCTATAAAAAAAAAAAAATCCACCGAAATCTGGAAAATCATGCTGGAATCTGGAAAATCTTGTGGGATTTGGAAAATCATGCCAGAATCTAGAAAATCTCTCCGGTATCTTCATTTTTTCTCTCTAGAATCTGAAAATTTTCACTAAAAATTGCTGGAATTGGCCGGATCTGGCTAAATCCCACTAGATCTAGCCGGATCTGGCGAGATCTCGCCAAATGGTCAAGATCTTGCCGGATCTAGCTTGATTTTATAGGATTTGGCCGGATTTATATACAACTCCGGTCGGGTTCGGGTTGCTCGGGTTTTGGAGATGCAAACCCGCCACTCGACTCGCCGGTGTCGATTCTTGAGAACGGAAACCCGCCGCCAACTAACTGGACCTTCGGTTTGAGTTGGAATCGGGTCGGCGTCGGGCGGTTTGGCCAGGTTGTCGGGCTTCGGTTGGGTCTAGACAGCCCTAAATGGGGTAAGAAGAAGTTTGGTAGAGAAATTGTGTAGTGGACTACTCGCTATCTTAAGGAGTATTATGCAGCAAATGAGCAACTAGCCATAGTCCCAACGGCTTAAATAACAAATTGGATACCTCCACCAACAAATAGATATAAAATCAATGTTGATGGGGTGGTTTTCAAGTCCCAGAAAATAGCAGGAGTGGGTGTCGTGGTTCGGGATTGCTGTGGTCAGGTAATAGCAGCGTTAAGTAAGAAGATAAAGGTACCTTTAGGGCCTTTGGAAACTGAGGCAAAGGCTGTTGAAGTAGGAGTTCAGTTTGCAAGAGACATTGGTATTCAAGACTGTATCATTGAAGGGGATTCCTTGACAATATATATGGCTCTTTATGGTAACACCTCACCTCCATCTACAGTGGCAGTAGTGGTATTGAGTATTAAAGTGTTGTGTGGAGCTATACGCGGGGTGGAATTTTCTCATACTCAGAGACAATGTAATAGACCAGCGCACCTATTAGCAAAGTAAGCTAGTGGTATTAGTGATTTTATTGCTTGGTTGGAAGAGAACCCTTGCTTTATTGAGCAAGCTCTTTGCCATGATGTATCGTTGTTGAACTGATTTGATTAATGAAGTATTTTGACTTTCCTATCAAAATAAAATAAAATAAAAAATAGTCTAGCTCGATACACTTCACATATCTTGGATTTTGTTGTGTGGATGAAGGATGTTCCATCACAAGTTTTTCCTATTTTTTAGGCTGATTTGGCCGACTTTCAATAAAATAAACTAAGCAATGTTGTTTCTCCAAAAAAAAAAAAAAATCATTAAAATGCTCAAATATAAAAGTCTAAGAATATAGATTTTATTACCATGAAAGAGCTCATTTATGTAATAATATTTTGATTCAAATTCTCTTAACATTTTTCCATGTGATAACTTAACTAAAAAATATACTTTCATCCCATGAGAAAAAAGATACATGGCAAAATCTTAATATAGGAACTTAAGGAACAACACCTAAGTACTGTACATAAGTCTTGCCCTTTGTATATGGACAAAACTTATATACAGTACCATAGGTACTATTCCTTAGGTTCTCCTTTTAAGATTTTTCCATGTGGTGATTTGATTAAAAAATATATTTTCATCCTATGAGAAAAAAGACACATTGTAGAATTTTAAAATGGGAATCTAAGGAACAACACTTAAGTACTGTACCTAAATCTTGCCCTTTGTATATTTAGGTTGGTCCCCCCCTGAAGAAATTCCTAGTTCTGCCATTGAAAGATTGAGTCTGGTTAAAATAAATTTTTATTTTTTATTTTTTTTAAATTGAATACAATGACAACTTTTCTCAATAAATAATTATAATGCCAAAAAGAGTAAATATAGTTTAGTCAAAATTTAAGCATTTTGTCATAAAAATTAATATGGGTTACATGTAGTATATCTTTGAAAAATTATAAATACCATCCTACTTTATGAGACATTTATTCTAAATTTAATGGAATTTGGTAATATAGCAAGTACCAACAATACTAAAATACCAAAGAAGGTCACTCCACAAGTATTAGCATTTGTGGGGTGTTGGGGGCAAGGGCCAAAGTTCAAGTTTTTAGGAGAAAGATTCACACACGTATATTAATATACATTTAGATTAGATTAGAGTAGAATTTCTATTTTGTATATATATTAAAAAATTAGATTAGAGTATAATTTTTATTTTGTATTAAAAAAGAAAAAAAACACACCAAAGAAGATGTTTATATTGAAAGTAAGAAATATTGAAAAGAAAGGAGAATGTTCTCTTTATTTAAATTCCACAGTTCTGCCTCATTAATAATTTGTATTTATGTCAAAAAAATCAATTAACATATATATGGTACGGTACATTCTTTGAGATGAAAAGAGAATATTCTCTTTATTTAATTTCCACGTCATTGATAATTTGCATTTATGTCAAAACAACAATTAATCATCATATATTTTAACCTTTCATCTCATTAAGTTTTTGCATTTATGTCAAATATTAAGTAATTATCATGTATTAATGACATAAGTACATTTATTTTAATTTAATAATTATCATGATAAAATTCTTTATGCATATTTATAGAATAGGAAAACGAGACATGTGAATAAAAAGGACAAGTTGAGGAAAGCAATATTAATGAGAGAACTTCACATATATATACCTTTTATTTATTTATTTTTTTTTTAATGTGTGCACGGGGATTGAATCCAAGATTTCTTATTCAAAAATTTTACCAGTTGAGCTAACTAGAACTCCTTACTCCTACATACATATATACTTAGATTAAATTATAATATAATTTTTATTTTGTAAAAGAAAAAAAAAATGATTGCTGGCGTATGAGCTACTATGAGTTTATATTTCTTACTAGTTTTAAGTCTATTTGGGCTACAATGCTATTGGAGAAGGAACAACCTCGATTAAGCAAATTTAGGTACTATGAGTTTATATTTCTTGCTCATGTTTAGCTGATTTTGTTGTGTTTGATAATCCTCCTTCTATTAATCTATGTAGTATTTTGGACTCAGATGCATTTGGTTTGTACTCCTTAAGGCTTTCAGCCTGCACTTTGCCTGTTTTGGCTTGTTAGTTTCAATATATTTTCCCTTTTAACCCAAAAAAAAAAAAAAATTATATTTCTTACTAGTTTATATTTTACTTTTTAAAAACTATTAGCTTGCTTTTTATCATGTCATGTATTTTGAAATTGTTGTTAAGTAGAATGTTATTTTTCTTGATCAGAGAAAATAGTTAGAAATATGTTGGCGTAAATATAAAAATAATAAAACATGTACATGTGTTATTTGGTTGAAGGTTTTTAGAAATATATATATATATATATATATATATTAGACTCATCATACGTGCTTTGCAAGTACAATGAAGCTTTTTTTTTTCTTCTCAAAAAAAAGAAAAAAAAAAAAAAGAAAAAGAAAACCTTGCTGGTCACCCTGCCATATCCTAAATTTTGAACTACTAATTTGACTAAAAGGTTTTCTTATTGACACTATTTCTTAACCAAAAATAATAATAATAATAAAAAACATTGTAGAGATCTCATCTTCAGTAATCTGCGGCATGATATGGCATTTAACTATATCACAGCTTTTGTTTTAATAAGGTAACAATGACATTTTCCTAGCAAGGAGATACCTAGGGTTGTTCGCTCACTCACAATTGCATTACGAACCTAATTTTTTTAAGGGGAGAGAAAAAAATTGCTATTAATTATGTAAATAGTTGGAAAGTAATAAATAGTCAACTATGTTTTTTTAGCCATTACATTTCTTAGAGATTTATGATGTAAAAATTGTGTAACTTCTACAGAGTTACACTAGGTGTAACTTAAACTCTAACATTCAAGCCAATTTTCATGTCAATTGGATGTTATTTACCATTCAATCCATAAACTTATTTTTTATGCATTATTTTAAACTATAAAAACTTGAATTTAAACAATTGATTGATGACATGACTATTAGTCTTTGATTATCTTGAAATTTTGCAAGTATAGAGAATATACAAAGATAATGTAATTTAACAGTGGATTTATCAAAATTCATACCTAATTAAAAAATATTGAATGGTGTAATATTACTTAAATTTAGTAACTTGAAAACCCCCCCCCCCCACAACACATACACACTTAAATAAAAAAAAAAAAAAAGGTAAATAGAAGTATGTATGGTTATTGTACAAATTTGAATAAAGAATTCAATTAAGCAGCATTCTGCAATTGATGCTGGTCAGTCGGGCACTAGGGTAGTAGACATGGCCACTAAAAGATATAAGAAAACAGGGAAAAAAAAACCCAATAATTGGATAAGAAAAGTAGTCATCAAATGTGTTTACATATATAATCAATTTTTTTTTTTTTTTTTTTTTTGAAGATGTTATATTACTGTAATAAGTCCAAATTAAATCAGCTTTTGCACAACTACAAGTCTACAACCTAATAGTTGGACAAAGAGATGTTTTCATTAATGTAAATATATAATCAATTTGTAACATGTGTGTTCGCAATTTTTTTTTTTTTTTTGTGCAAGCGTAAATATGTTCCTATTTGTTGCCATATTAACCATTTCTTATTTCAACGATTCAAGATTAATTTTGTTGACATGTATAGCCAAGAAATGATTGTGAATTTGATTGTGCGGACATATATAAGCAACCAGTTTTTTTATCATCCTTTACTTAAGAATCACAAAATTCAGGTATTACTACATGCCAAATATTTTGCTTATCTTTATAAAAAAAAAAAAAATTGTAAATAATTAATTAGGATTCTGCTTAAAAAATCTTGTACTATCAATTAATAATTATAACACAGTCTGTTTCACCCACAAATCTTAAGTATAAAATCCAATGATAGTCTATTTTACAGATAGAAAAGAGTAACACATTTTAATTTTCTATCTATAATGAATATGAATGTAGAACCTTGCTACAGTGACACCTGATGTAGTATTAATTTTTATGATAACTTTCGTTTCTATGAATCTATAGTTAACAATTTACTTTGAAAAATAAATTAATATTGTCCCACGAAAATGTTGTATTATAAGTAAAATAAATATTAAAATTCAATGATTTATTGAGAAAAATTCGAAGCCAGTTAGAAAACTTATTTTATGCACCAACCATTTCTTTTTTCTTTTTTCTTTTTTTTTTTCCAGCTTGTATTTTCTTTTTTTTTTTAACTAAACTAACATGAGATTAGTTTAATTTTACAGATGACTCCAAGTTTTTCTGGAAGGATGCGCAAAAAGTACGACATACCAAATGGCCTCATGGCTTTTGTGGCACTTCTATTTTCTGTCACCTCTCAAAATGATGAGTTTCAAGTGTTAAAGTCTAGAAGATTATATATTAAATTGTTTGTAATAAATTACATTGATTTGCCTTATATATAGGTAAACAAGGTAAACAATGTGTGATGAACAAATAACCTACAACTAAGAGCCTAAATTCATTGGGCTTATATTCTAACACTAAGAAACGTCCTTACAAGCTTTTACTTTTCTTCATGATCAACCAAAAGATGGTACACAATTAATGTGGGTATTATAATATTAGCAAATTATTGAATACTCTAAGAATACAATAAATGTATATTTCTCCATCTCAAATGAATTGTAGGTCACACCATAAATTTAATTAGTGAGACCCACAATTAGTGGGGGAGAGGAGAGTATACGTTTATGGTGGAAAACTTTGGTTAGCAAACCTTAAGCTAATTAATATGGAAAATGATAAAATCACAATTTTTTTTACAAATTACTGATATGGTGAATGATTATTGGTTAATAAAAAAAGTTATATTAGTGATGGGTCCAGATGAAAACCAATATGAGTTTGCCACATCAATAATTTGTAAAAATATTATGAAATAATTTGTTATTGTAGCATTACTCAATTAATATATACATATAGATATACACATATATGAGGTGTTTTGGTCATTCTTCAATGCTAAGGCTTTTCTCTCTTTAACAGAGAATGCCGCAACTTGGGTTAATAGAATAGATTTTCTCTATCCTTTGTTTTTTAAGAGTTCAAAGTCGTGGCAATGTTTTAGAGAAATTCAAGTTTCTCGTTGGATGTATTTTGGCTTTGGAATTTGTGAGTTTTTGGGTATTGCCGTTGTAATCCTCTTATTTTCTTTGTGAAATTTTCTCCTCAACAGAGCTCGTGGATGTAGGTCTAAGTCTGAATTACATAAATCTTTGTATTCCTTGTGTGATTGTATTTTTTATTATTATTTCTATTTCTATTTTGCATAAACACTATTCTTTGGTGACACACATAACAAATAAGTGTCATTTGCATAAACCCACTATCATTTTTACATAGAGTTGCCACTTATTTTTAATTAAATAGAAAAATAAGAAACCATATGAAAAATACATCATTTTTATTGATATATTTGAATGTACATCATATGAAAAATAACTAGAACATTACATGACTTTGGTCCTAAATACAATCTAAGAAAATCACATGACTTTTATCCTAGTTACAATCTAGAAAATGAAAATTGCATTGAAAAGCATTAATCTACAATCACTTGATCTATGTTCGAAGGCTAAGATACAAGATAAGAAGGTGTTAAGCACCCATATTACCCGACGAAACTAGTCTTCTAGACTAAAGTGGCCAATGGTCATGTTACATCATCCAAGCAAATAACATTTCATGGCATCAAGGAGCATATTATCCAAGGTTGAAATGAGTGATTGTGTGTGCATGGTGAAAAACCCTACTTTAAGCATACCATCATCACATTTGAAAGGATTAAAAATTAAAGCATGGTGATGTGTGCTAGGTGCAATCCCTAATTCTAAGCATGTGATCATAGTTCTTGAATTAGAAGCATGGTGTTCATCCTTGTTATTAATATTGTATCGTTTTAGCCAAAATGTTCGGAAAATCTCGTATCGATATGCAAACTAGGATGAGAACCCACCATATTCCACCTCGGATAATATTTCGGCCTATTTCAATGTGTTTCAGACATTCTAGGTTGTTTCGATTAATTCCAATCAAAATCCAATTTTTGACCGATATGAAATTTTTGGTCTTTTTTGTTCCAGTGATAGAAAATAGAGAGCTAGATGAGAGAGATAAAATGAAAGAAATTGTTGACAAAATAAAAATATGAGCTCACCTGGAATAGTTAACTGAAGGAAAGGAAAAAAAAAATGGTGGGAAGTTGCAGTGACTAGTGAGGAAAATAAATGAAAACAAATAAACTGAAGAAGAAAAAAAAGGGAAAACAAGTAAAGATGCGGTGGAGTTTGAACTGTACAGTTTTTGGACCCCTTAAAATACAAGTTGTTTAACCTAGTTATTTGGCCAAGTAATTACTTAGATAAATTATTCAGATCTAGGTTAACACAATCAAATCATATCATGTAAAACAGTGCGGAAAAGTAAATAACACACGATATGATAACCCAGGAAAACCAAACCGATAAAAAACCTAGGGAGGATTTAACCTAGTTATTCTTAAGGTAAAACAGATCCACTAAGAAAGAATTGAAGTTTTACAATAAGATTTAGACTGCTAACATCCTATTGCTGCCTCATGTAGAAAACTTACTACCACGACCACGTGACTGCTCCGAGTCCACGGACTACTTCTTTCTTTGATCCACTGCAACCACAAGTTCTTCTACTTGTGTTTTTCTTTAAGCTCTTGAATTAGCAACCGAAGAGATCGCCAAGTTCTTGACATCAATCTTGATCTTGATAACCCTAATTGTGTATGAAGGTAAACACCTCTAGATCTCACAGAAAATTCACACACATAGCATATTAACAACCTCTAAAACGTGGTTAGGGTTTTTCCTTTTATACTTGAAGCAAAACATAAAACCCTACACATCATATGGGCTTGGGCTGAGTTGGAAATTTTGTAGAAAAAACAATCTGCACGAGATTCGATCGATCAAGCCTAATTTTCGATCGATCGAGCCATGCAGATTTATCCAATAAATCTTGCAGTACACTTGATTCCAACTTTACAAATAAAGACACTTTGAGCAAGCCTAAACCTAGACTAAATGTTTTGATCATGGTTTGCTAACATAATACAAATTGAAGTTCTAATACATTTAGTTCCTAAAGTCTTAAAACCTAACATGAACATTGGAAAGGGAAGCATATAAATAAAAGAGTGAAGATCTATAAGGCTAGTAGTTTGACACGGGCGAGAGTGACGTGATGTTGGCAGATGAGGGGAGTAAATGAAGAGAAAAAGAAAAAGAAAAAGAAAAAAATATTTTAAATATGTATTGGTTTAGGATTATAGGTTATATTTAAATGAAATTTCAGAAATTTACATGTATTTGTTTTTAAGCGTAGTTGTTGTTTTATATTTATAATTATGTATAGTTTGATTTGTGATATATTTTGGTTCTTATTTTTGGTTTACTATTGAATAATTGAATGTGGTATAAAATTATGTGGGTTATATAGGCTTAAGTTATGCTCGGTATATCTTCTCAACCAAAAAAAAAAAAAAAAAAAGTTATGTCTGGTATAACTTTAATATTTTATTATTTAGATTATATTTTCTTCAAATATCCTTTATGTTCGCAAATTTTCAAGATAGTCAAAGATCAATAACTATGTCATTAATCAATGTTTAACTTTTAAATTTTTGTAGTTTAAAATTATGCATAAAAGATGATTTTATGGATCCAATTGTAGATAACATCTGATTGACATGAAATTTGACATGCATGTTAAAGACATATAGGACATATAATCCAACGGTGAGATTTTCAAAATATAAATTTAATAACAAGTTATTGGATGGTGTAACATTACTTAAAGTACTTAAAGTTACACCATGTGGCTATATAAATTTAAGCCACGTATACATTTAAATATACTGAATAGTTGTGTTTTTTCATCTTATCGGTTAAGTTTCAATATCTACTCATCATTTCACATAAGGTGTATATTAAAAAAAAAACTATCATTGAGAAGAAAAGCATTGGTAAGGCGAATGAAAAATAATGAGAATTTTGAGAAGAAAAGCATCTATAAGGCGTTTAAAGAAGTCGTTCA
This sequence comes from Quercus lobata, assembly GCF_001633185.2. Taxonomy (NCBI): domain Eukaryota; kingdom Viridiplantae; phylum Streptophyta; class Magnoliopsida; order Fagales; family Fagaceae; genus Quercus; species Quercus lobata. The sequence continues at coordinate 55,071,047 of NC_044904.1, forward strand.
GTGTTATTATTGCTACTTGTAGACACCTTATTTTGTACCCTTTACAACCCGAGCTCCCATTCTCCAATAACTACCTCACTCGAAGGCCCAAGGTTAATTTAGGGTCCAATCTTGTAAACTTTTACTTGGAGGATAATTTTTGGTACAGAAATGTGTACGGAAAACCCTAAGCATGCATGTACATACACGCATGAGGCACGTTAGGACCCATAACAAGACGAACCCACGAGGGGTTTAAGAGAGACCTACAAAGTTAATTGGCGAGTGAGTTCAACAGCTCTTTACGCCTTAATGCACACATACAAATGCAATTTTATTAGAGGTCTATTCAGTATTTTTTTTTCCTGTATTGATAATTTTCTAATTATATTATTGCTTTTCTGCCTTGTACAAATAAATTTCTAAAAGCTTATCACTATAAATATTTTTTTTAGATTAAATGGGATTTAAAGTTTATATTGGCTTTACAATAATTAATCTTTTCCATCTTATTAAGACATCATAGAAAATGAAAATCCAAACGAAAAAAAAAAAAAAATCTAAAAATAAAAGACATCATGGAAAATAATAGGGGTTTGAGGGTCACTATTCCTAGTAATATTATGAGGTCAACCAAAAATCAAATTGCTTCATTTTTATATAGATTATAGATAAGTGAAGCAAATAAAGAAATAAAGTCAAGCAATTATAAAGCACGGAGAGAGAGAGAGAGGGTGAGAGAGGTTTTAATAAACGCACACAAAGCTAGAAGCAACTTCAAAGAAATTTTTAATAAAAATACTCTTTTAAAAAAAGGGGGGGTGGGACAACGTTTTCTGTAACAAGGACAAAGAAAAGGGACCAAGAAGACACTAGCTCCAATGGGCCTTGGGCTTTTTTGTGAACTCTTGACAAGTCCAAAGTTACCATTAATTATATTTAATACCACTATATAAATATAATTGTACTCTAGGCCTTATTAGTAAATTATATTCCAAGACTTTATTATATATGCAACCCCTTCATAAAATATTCGTAGTAATACAAAGTCATAAATATAGACTGTCACTTTGAACATTACTACATCTTAATCCTTAAGTACCTGGTTTATTCCTTTAAGTTATTCATCATATATTTATGAAATCCAATTTCATAAATATATACTTTAGTAACTCCTTACTAAAGTGTTTAGGCCTAACACTCTGAGTAATCAAATCCATTAAACTTATCTTAAGGAAATATTTTATATCTTCGTTAAGAGATTATGAATTCCATCTTGAGAATATATGTTCCATCAACACTAAATGTGGCTGCCCAACATACTAAGATTTTGATTGTGACTTTAGATTTAACTCCTGATATATCAAAACAACCTACACTTCATGATCAAGTCTATTATTCTCTCAGGATTAAGAGTTCATGTAAATAGAAGTCGTGAAATTTATTATTCATTCGATAGTCGTTAGGAGAATAATAAATCTTACAGCATTCTAGTTCAATATGTCTTAACTCTTAAAACATATTAACACATCAACTAGAAGTCTTCACTTCCTTGATCAAGACAAATTATCTTAGTTGATATGTTATAATCTTTGCAAATGAAATGCCCAATTTCATCACCGACTACGATTAATACATATATATAATTGCTAAAAGAAAGGTTTAAGCAAATACACATTAAAAAAGTACCAAAAAAAAAAAGTAGTAATCAAATAACCAAGTATACCTTATATTTGGTTATTTAGATGATATATTATATATTTGTATCAGTTTTAATAATAGTTTATTATATTTATTATAAGTTATATGTTTATCAATTTTGACAATATCATATATATAAAAAAATGATTATTACAATAATTTTATCAATTTTTAATTCCATCCATTAAGCTTTCTAGTCTCCTGGAACCCCTGCAAAGAATTGTAGATATGAATAGTACAACCTGAATCCACACACCAGAAATCTGTGGGATTTTGTACTAAACATATTTCAAAGAGGAATGAACTTTTTGTACCCTTATTATTGGTAGCCTTGAATTTTGGACAATTCCTTTTCCAATGTCCTCTCTCACCACAATGGAAACACTTTCCTTTGATCTTCTTTCCTTTGTCGGCAACCCCTAAGGCAATTTGTTTACCATCTGGCTTGGTGAAGTCCTTCTTCTTCTTCTTCTTACCCTTGCCTTTCAACTTAGGTTGAGAAGTAGAAGCTTCAGCCATATTAGCATCAACACTAGAAGTACCAAGAATGCCTTCCGCCGCTACCAATTCATTCATTAATTCAAACAAAGAATAAATTTTTTTGTTCATATTATAATTGAGTCTGAATTCCTTGAATGATTCCGGTAGTGACTAGAGTAACATCTCCACTTGGGATTCTCCATCAATATCGGCACCTAAAACTTCTAGTGTATTCAAATTAGAGATCATTGTAAGACAATGCTCCCTTACTGAACTGCCTTTAGCCATTTTAGTATTATAAATTTGCCTCATGGTTTCTTGCCTTGCAGAACGGCCTTGCTCAACAAAAATCTCTTTCAGACTTAGCATAATGTCCGAAGCTAGTTCTACATCCTGCATTTGATGCTGTAGAACATTTGAGATAGATGCTAAGATGTAGCACTTGGCCATTTCATTAGATTTTTGCCAACGATCATATCATTGTTTTTCCTTAGGAGGAGCATCTAATGAAGGAAAGCTAGGACATGGTTGAGTAAACACATATTTGTTCTCTTTAGCTGTAAGAACAATGTTCAAATTTCTTTTCCAGTCAACATAGTTGGATCCATCTAGTTTGTTTTGATTAAGAATAGTAACAAGTGGGCTAAATGATGCCATGTTCAAATCTGAAAATAATAAACATGAATATAATAAGTAAACTGGACATTATCAATTTAGTATATAGACATATAATATGGAACCTTATAAAACCATAAAATAATATATGCAACGACAACCCAATCCATGTCTATAATTCCTTGGTAGAAAGTTTATTGTAAACACATTAATTGAATGAGAACTATTCTCATTATTAATGCTATCATGATAACTCTTATTGATAGGCCACAAACTGAATGAACCCTTGTGATAGAAATTAATTAATTAATTAGCCAAGTTATTAATTAATCAATTTATCATGCAAATGCGTGGTAGCACAAACAAATCACCAATAAACTAAATATGTAGCGGAAAATAAATAACACGATGATTTGTTTACGAATGGGGAAAACCTAACGGCAAAAACCCCACTGGATGATTTTCAGGTCACCACTCTCGAAACTCCACTATTATCACAACAGGCGGTTACAAGTAAAGGAATCCAAGTACCTTACCAACCTACAGTTGAACCCTTACCCCAATACCCAATTGGACTTGTTCTGTAGTGACAGTTCCCCTTTCAGATGCATGACTTCCAGTATGTGACTAACCAATTGCGCGGATCTCAGTATGCGACTTCAATCACCAACTAAGAAGGTTGTTGGTTGCAAAGTTCTTCAGTTCATCCAAACGATGAAGATCAAGAAGATGCTTGGCCACAAAACCTTACGGTGCACATACACAGCAACTTCTTCAAGAGAAAGAGGTGAACTAGGGCAAGAACTTCGTCTCCGGTCACAATTTGCTTGAACAGAGTTTGCTCAAAACTTGTGCAACTTGTGAACACTTTGACGACCCTTAAACTGATCCTTTTATATGTCTAGGGTTTGGAGAAAAGAAAGCCCAAAGACAAATTCACAGATCCCAAGAAAATCAAATTGAAATTCTGAAAATCTTAAATCTCGATAGATAGCAAGTGTCGAGTAGCTGTTGAGCACACTGAATGAAGAACAGCTTCCTTAAGCTCGATAGATGCAGCTGTCGAGCCAGCTGTCGAGCTTTAATGATTTTGCACTCTGAACTTGTTTTCTTGAACAGACTTGAAAGTTTCAATACTTGATCTTGAAATAAGGTTTCTTGAAGTATTTAAAACATCCTAAATCTACCAAAATACAAGTAAAGTGCGTTTTGTCAAAGGAAAAGCCAATTACATAAAATCATGACATATGTTCTTAACATGTGAAACACATATGTCCTAACAATCTCACCCTTTGGAAATTCGTGACAAAATCACAACAAACAAATGAACATATGAGAGAAGTCATAAATCACTCAACTCAAATTCACTTGTTGAATACAATAAAATCTATCCTAACACAAACTCTTGAAAAACTTTGCAAGAAGAGAGTTTATGGCAAGTAGACTTTGACAACCTGTATTTCTGAAATACTTTAAACAAAACTCATCAAGGCATCTTTGTGTGAAAAAAAAATAATAGATTGCATACAAGTATAAGAAACATGTGTATAAAGAGAGAAAAGAAACAACACATGAAGGGGTAGGTGAAAGAAAAACATACAACAATATAAAGAAAGAGATAAGTACAATGTATGTCTATAAATGATCACAAGACCTCATGTATAAGAGTAATGTATCTAAAAAGAAAGAAAAGAAAAGATACATACTATCCTCACTACATCCCTTAAAATGTATCAACACTCCCCCCAACAAAATGATCCTATACTAACTCTTCCCCTAAGATGGACTACTCTCATACCAAAACTACTCCTCCTTTTTGTCACGAATGACAAAGGGTAAGAGTGTCAAGTAGACATCTCCATCAGCATCATTTGAAGCATCATCATCATCACCATCATCATCATCCTCATCCTCAAAAGCAGAAGCCACGAGAGAAGGTGGTGAAGGAGTAGCCTCAGGAGCAATGCCACCCATAGAGGCCTGTCGTCGTGCAATACGACCGACACGAACGTTCACCTGGTTCAACTCCGTAGAGAGTGTATCGAGGTGAGCATCTATACACTGTAGCTACGCCATGATATCTCCTAGAGACACATCACCCGAAGAAGAAGGAGGAGCCGATGTGGATGGAGTTGAACGGGATGGAGCAGAACGGGAGGAAGAAGCTGTTGAATCCGATTGCCGCGACCGAAGCTAGGCCTCGCTACATTTAACGGTAGTGTAATCTATGGCACACATGACAGTAAAGTGGTCGAAAGAGGGAAAAGGAACGGAAAAATGGCGTAGAATCCTCGTGATAGCGGAAGGAAAGATGAGCTTATCACGGGACGTCGAATCTAGATGAACATCTATAATAGACAGAATGAAATGAGAAGGAAAGTCTATGGTAAAATGCTCAAGAAGAGAAAACAAAAATCAAGCACGAGGCTCTGTGATAAAGTTATAGTGAGAGAGGGGATGCAAAACAAAAGTTATCACCATGTTCATGAATCTAGGACCTTTAGCAAAAGATCGACATGGTGTAAAAAGACGCTCACCCCAAGAAGAGGGGTGTTCATAAAAAGCAGACATGAGCTCATCCCTGGACACAGTCCTCAGACGCTCACAACTAGGATAGTCAGGAAACTCTATCCTAGTGACCTGAAGCACATTCGCAACCAACTGTAGTGTGATAGGAATGCGCGTACCCCGAACGCGAGTAAAGAAAAGAGGTACTGACCGATCAATCCCGTGCATGTTGGAGTAGAACTCCTGGATAAGCACGAGAGGACAGGTGGCCAGGACGTCACACAGTGACTCCCATCCCCTACTGTGAATGACAAAGGGAAGGTCGGTGTTTGCAAAATCTGTTAAGATGACTTGGCGTTCCGAATGAATGCCTCGTTTAGAAAAGTTCTCCGAAAATGCCTTAAAGGCATCATCATCAAGGAACTGGATATCAGATAGGGTAGGATTAGATGAAGAAGAAGCACTAGAACGAAGTGGGTTCCGGGCTAGAGTGGATTTACGTTTAGGTGCCATAGACACGACTAACGAAAAATGACAGAGAGGGAGAGAAAGAATGACAATTAGAAAAGTCCCAAACATTTTCAAATATATCAAATATATTGAAAAGAAGTACGTATGCATGGGAAATGCATGAACATGTGACATGCAAAGGAAATTGCATCATGGGCTCAGCCCAATCCAAACCTATCAGCACACAAACATATAGCACACATCTAAATGCATGGCAATACCATTATAATGCTAATGTGATGCAATGTATGAGGTTTTAAACACATTTAAGTGAAAACCCAACCAAAAATTTCAATAAAATCTCATCAATTTAGAAAAACCCCAAAAATTTAGAAAACCCCCAAATCTTAGGTTTTAAAACATGAAATGCATGAATGAGAAAGGATTAGAAGCTTACCAAGTGAAGAAAAACTTGAAAAACCTTGTAAAATCCTTGAGAACCAAGATAGGAGTGAGATTGGAGTGTTTTTGGGAGAGAAACAGAGAAGTATCGAGAGAGAGATCGATGGAAATGAGAAGCCGATCGCGCAGAGGCTTTATATAGGAAAGCCAGTAAATCTCGACAGATGCAGGTATCGAGAAGTATCGAGCGATCTGTTGAGGAAGTGTCGAAGAAATACTCGTCGACAGCTGAGGTGTCGAGGAGGTATCGAGGATCAACACACCAGAATTAAGAACAGAAGCTCGATCTATCCTCCAAGTATCGAGAAGCTATCGAGCATACAGACCCAATCTCGATAGATCCACCAGGGTATCGAGGTGTAGGTGAGATTGCGATAAGAAAAGCTTAAGGAAGCTCGACAGATAGCTAGCTATCGAGAGGTATTGAGGAGGTGTCGAGCCAGCTTTTAAAAACAGTTTTTCGAGATGTGAAAAACACAGACATAAATGCAATCCAACATGCAACTCAACCAACGATCTAATCAACATATTAAGCTCTCAAAAACATCTCTCAAATGAAAATTTAAGCACATGGATCTTCAAAAACACACACACACACACTAAACAAGTCTAACCAATTTTATATTTCAAAAACAAGTCTTAGACAGTTTAGTGAGCATACATTAATACATGTAAAACCTCGTGATGGCCAAATCACATTGTATCTACACATGTATCAAGAATAGCAAAGAATATTGCGTGTTGTGTGTGAAAAACATCGCAAGATTGCATAAGTGTATACATGTTATGATGATTTGAATTATGAGAAAATCACTTTAACTCACACACAATCATAACTGTATGATGGGGACTATCACCTTTGAGGTACATTCGATAACTCCCACATCTCCTAGAATACACGCTTGCAATCATGTTTAAAGCATTTTTGATCTTTTTGCTTTTGATTCTTTGCATATTTTTCTTTTAAGCATATCATGCATGGGCATATTAGAGAAAGAAAAGAAATACCCAATGATATTTGATATTTTAATTTTGCTATGCCTAAGCACACAAATGTCATTGACACTGCACTTTTGCTATACCGAAGCATACATGTGTCAAGTTATGATTGGCGGGCAACAATGGTGAGATAGTTATTTATGCCTTTCTCTCAGGATTTTTTAGTCCTTCCCATCAAAAAGAGTGATATGCGTGTTAAGTTTAAGAGACAACTTAATCGTACTCATCACAAACATGAGCTACAAAGCTCACTTGCTTAGTTGTGCATAGAGATGCTCATCTAAGTTACAGGTGATACAAAATTTAGAAGACTTTGTTTCAATGGCCATCCATGGTACACAAGTACCAATGTACACAAAACACACACTGTTTTTGTATTTTCTAATTTTTCAATTTTTATTTATTTATTTTTATAACAAAAAACAAAACAAAGCAAAAACTTGAAAAATAACCAAACAAAAACATGTTAAACAAACAAAGCATAAAAACTGGACTGACTCAAAACATGAAAGCAAAACACATAAGTAATGCACACACAAAAACAAGAAGAGAGAGAGAAAAGTGACAGAATCACTTGGAGCCATTTTCCTTCCACACCTTGGAAGAACCTTTCCGTCTAGCAAACCCTTGAACCTGCAGTGAAGGGGAAGAATTAAAACTGTTTAAGTTCGAAAGGAACATGAGGGCTTTGAGAAGATCTCCTAGGGAAGCAAGAGAGGATTGAAGCTGATTCTGGTTACCAGATGCTATCATGCCGTTGCTCTGTTGAGTGGCAAGCCACTTATAGCAATTTGGTCGAGTATGACTGGCAGCTCCACAATGATGACAGAGATGATGCTTCTTTTGTTTAGACTTTTGAGAGTTAGCCTTCTTAGCTTTAGGGTTTTTAAAATCTTTCTTCTCAAACTTAGGGGGTGCTCCTAAGATAGATTTACCCTTGTCTATGTTCTCACTAGCTAATTCAGTTTTAATCTCATTGTTCTCAGTTTTAACATTATTAGCAGGAGGAACAAAAACAGTAGTACTATAAGAAGTAGTATTAGAGGAAGAAAGTCCATACCCTAAACCTGCTCAATCTGAAGCATATTTCTAAATGCTTAGCATCTCATCCAGCTTTGCGCTTGAAGTCCTCTCCAATTGAGCTCTGATTTGAAATAGCTCCGCTTCAAGCTTCTTGGTCTTCTCAGCCAAGAAATTGTTCTTGAATCTCAGTGCTCCAATAGTCTGATTAACCTCATCAAACTTTGTGGAAATCTCCTCACGGTCAAGTTTCACATCACTGAACTTCTTGGTGGTTAGCCTATATAATTTCTCATGCATCTCAAAAAGCTTATACAACTTCTCATAGGCTGTATGGATGTCATCTTGATCATCCATCTTCTCAAATTTGGATTCCACCAGTTCCTCTTCTTCAACCACATCTTTAACAATCCCATCAGTAGGATTGACCATGGTCGTGAAGGCATTTAAGATTCCATCATCCTCATTGTCGGAATCATCCTCAGGCTTAGTGTCGCTCAAGATAACAGCAAGTCCCTTGCTCTTCCCAATGCTCTTGAGGTATGTAGGACACTCATGCTTCATGTGACCGAAATCTTGACACCCAAAGCACTTAGGTCCTGAGGGAACAGTGTACTGACCACCTTCCTTAGCATCCTTCTTCCCTTTGTCTTGGCCTCTAAACTGAGAAGAACTGGATTGCCTGCGGTCCTTGTTGAAACCCTTTCCATTGGCATTCTTCATAAACCTCTTGAACTGCCTGGTGATGTAGGACTTCATCTTGGAATCTTCATCATTAGAAGATTCATTTGTTTCACTGCTCTTGGCCTTCAGTGCCATACTCTTGCTTTTACTCGACTTGCCTATTCTTGTCAACCCTAGCTCGTAGGTCTGCAAGTTTCCAACTAGTTCAGTCAGAGGAATCTTGTTAATATCCTTTGATTCCTTTATTACCGTAATTTTGGCATGAAATCTCTCAGGCAGAGATCTGAGCACTTTCCTCACAATCTTGGGTTCAAGAATGGTTTCCCCAAGATTGAAGGCTGAGTTCACTATGTCCTTTAGCTTGGCATAGAACTTATCGAAAGACTCATCCTCCTCCATCTTTATCTCTTCAAAACTTGTAGTGAGCCTCTGAAACTTTGAGTCCTTGACAGCCTTAGTACCCTCATAGGTTGTCTGGAGAATGGTCAAAGCCTCCTTGGCAGTTTCAGTGGAGGATATCTTCTTGAACTCCTCATTGGTGATAGCACTGAACAATGCATTCAGAGCTTTGCTGTTGAAGTTTGCCGCCTTAATCTTGGCATCATCCCAGTCGGCTGGCGCTTCTGTAGGCTTAGTCCAGCCTATCTCCACAGCTTACCACACTTTCTCATCTAAAGACTGTAAGAAAGCTCTCATGCGTACTTTCCAGTGTGCATAGTGATAGTTTTTAGACCCCTTAAACAATTGATTAAACCTAGGTAATTAGCCAAGTTGTTACTTAGTCCAATTAAACAAGTCTAGGTTATCTCAATAATAAAGATCAAATCATGCAAAGCAGCGGAAAATAAATAACACACGATATGATCACCCAGGAAACCAAACCGGTAAAAACCTGGGGAGGATTTGACCTAGTTATCCTCAAGGTAAACTTGAATCCACTATCTTGAAATAATCGAAGTTCATACAAAAGGACTTACAAGCACCCCCGCTCGACTTCCTAATGCTACCAACCAGTAGAACTTACTGACACGACTACGTGCAAGCTCCGAATCCACGGACTCCTTCTTTCTTGGATTCCCACCAGCTACAAGCACCCCCGCTTGTGTATTCTTTAAGCTTTAATGGCAGCAACTGTTTTGATCATCAAGGTGTAGAGAATATCTCCTCCTTGAAAACCCTAAGTTTGTGTAAAGGAAAGCTCCTTTAGATCTCACAAGAGATTTACACAAACCGCAATATGAGCAACACTAAAACGTGGCTAGGGTTTGCCTTTTATACTTAGGACAAATAAGAAACCCTAAAAACGTTTTAAAACAACTAGGGCTAAGTTGGAAAATTCTGCAGAAAAGTGATCTGCCCGAGCTTCGATCGGTCGAGCCTAAGCTTCGATCAATCGAGCCAGGCCGAAAGCCACAGTGCTTTCTGCTTTACACTCGATTCCAACTTTACATTGACATACAACTTTGAGCTAGCTTTAAACACTTCTAAACACATTGTTTTGATCATGGTTTGCCAACAATACAAATTAGAGTTCTAAATACATAAAGTCCTACACTTTAGAACCTAACACATAGTTAGTGCCATCAAATAAAGGAGGTATGATTAATGACTGTCCTCTATCCATGACAAACAAGGGTCAATGGATCAACACAACAAAGATTAAACTCTAATCAGAGTGTGCCTACTCTGATATCACTTGATAGGCCACAAACTGAATGACCCCTCGTGATAGAAATTAGTTAATTAATTAGCCAAGTTGTTAATTAATCAATTTATCATGCAAATGCGTGGTAGCACAAACAAATCACCAATAAACTAAATATGCAGCGGAAAATAAATAGCACGGTGATTTATTTATGAATGGGGAAAACCTAATGGTAAAAACCCCACCGGGTGATTTTCAGGTTACCACTCCCGAAACTCCACTATTATCACTACAGGCGGTTACAAGTAATGGAATCCAAATACCTTACCAATCTATAGTTGAACCCTTACCCCAATACCCAATTGGACTTCTTTTGTAGTGATAGTTCCCCTTTCCGATGCACGACTCCCAGTACGTGACTAACCAATTGTGTGGATCCTAGTACGTGACTTCAATCACTAACTAAGAAGGTTGTTGGTTGCAAAGTTCTTCAATTCATCCAAATGATGAAGATCAAGAAGATGCTTGGTCACAAAAACCTACGGTGCACAGACACAGCAACTTCTTCAAGAGAAAGAGATGAACTAGGGCAAGAACATCGTCTCCAGTCACAATTTGCTTGAATAGAGTTTGCTCAAAACTTGTGAACACTTTGACGGCCCTTAAACTGATCATTTTATATGTCTAGGGTTAGGAGAAAAGAAAGCCCAAAGACACATTCACAGATCCCAAAAAAATCAGATTGAAATTCTGAAAATCTTAAATCTCGACAGATAGTAGGTGTCGAGCACACCGAATGAAGAACAGCTTCCTTAAGCTTGATAGATGCAGCTGTCGAGCCAACTGTCGAGCTTTAATGATTTTGTACTCTGAACTTGTTTTCTTAAACAGATTTGAAAGCTTCAATACTTGATCTTGAAACAAGATTTCTTGAAGTATTTAAAACATCCTAAATCTACCCAAATACAAGTAAAGTGTGTTTTGTCAAAGGATAAGCCAATTACATAAAATCATGACATATGTTCTTAACATGTGAAACACATATATCCTAACACTTATCATACACTAATAATATGCCGTATTAGCTTTAGCCTCTAAGTAATAATGACATAGCTCCTTTGGGAGGTTAACATTACACTTAGTCTAGTGTACACCAATAATAATAATACACGCCTGTTTTATCCTAAACTTTTCTTTTGTGGGCAAACTTATAAGATTTGCAAATAATTGATGTAGAGGCAATGGTAAGTTGTTTAACTTGATTCTAATGTGAGGGGTCTTTTTCAGTTCTGCATGTTGTGCCCTTTTGAGTTGAATTCTTCAATCTTCCTTGACTTGCTATTTCTAGTTCAACTAGGCTTTCATAACTTTTTGTTTTTAAGACTATTAGGCTACAAGCATGTTGTTACGCATAGATTTTGTTTTTGCACTATGTTGAAGGCATGCTTGAGTGTGACTCCCTCATTAGCTTTTGTCATGGTTCCCTTTCCGGCTCCTTGCTAAGAACTCAAGAATATGTTAGACCTCTTGTTGCATTTTAGAAGGTTTCAGAACTCAATACTAAATTCTATGAACACTTTGCGAAGAACTTGTATTTTGCATCCTAGAATTGAATTTGTTGTTGAATATGCCATAGAAGAACTTTGCTATTGAATGCCTTACAGGTGAACTTGCACTTTGCCTTTTAGAGTTCGATGTTTAATCATGTTGTGTTGCTATCGGGGAATTACTCCACCTTCTATTGTTTCTAAGGTACTACTCCATCCCTGAACCCGACACCATTTTCTCCTCTTCCTCTTTAACAACTAAGACTAGTATTTCTTTCTGACAGGAGGAGGATGCTAGGGTTTTGGGACTTTCCACCCTTTTATATATAATCTCTTCCTTTTTAGGGTTCTTTTTCGATCAGATCGATATCTACCACGCTAACATACATGTTCACCATGGGCCCAACCCACCCACTTCAAAGCCCAATTTTAATTTTGCATAATGTTTTGTTTTGTATTTGATCATATGGGCTTGCACTTACAGTGCTTGCCCATACTTCTAGTGAACTTCTATTTTTCTTAATAATAATAATAATAATACATGTCCGTTTTATCCTAAACTTTTCTTTTGTGGGCCACACTTATAAGATTTGCAAATAATCACTACAAGAAAAATGCCTTTTAGCGACAAAGAATTTTTGACGGACCCAAAAAGCCCTCTCAAAAAATTCTATTTCTGATGGCAAAATAAAGCCCTCGTAAATACTTGGTAAAATGTGAAACATTTGTGACCAACAAGAAAAGTTGTCGCAATTATGTGTTGTAGCTGTCACAAATGTTAATATTTTGGAGGGAAATTTTCCCTCCATATTATTTACGAGGGACAATTAAAACTCTCTCGCAAAAAGTGTATTATTTGTGATGGTTAAAAAAATGCCGTCACTAATACTAAATTATTTGCGAGGGCCAAGATCGACCTTCATAAATAACCATTAAAATGTCAAAATATTTGAAGGGAAATGTTCCCACCAAGTTATTTCCAAGGGACAATAAAAATCCCTCGCAAAAAGTTTATTTTTGTGTGGGTTAAAAATATGCCCTCACTAACACTAAATCATTTGCAAGGGCCACAATTGGCCTTCACAAATAATCATTAAAATATTAAATTTTTTGGAGATAAAAGTTATTCTAAGATTAAAAGAGAATGTCCGAAACACATTGAAATAGGCCGGAATATTATCCGAGGTGGAACATGGTGGGTTCTCATTCTAGTTTGCATATTGATACGAGATTTTCTGACCATTTTGGTTGAAACAATATGATATTAATAACAAGGATGAACACCATGCTTCTAATTCAAGAACTATGATCACATGCTTAGAATTAGGGATTGCACCTAGCACACATCACCATGCTTTAATTTTTAATCCTTTCAAATGTGATGATGGTATGCTTAAACTAGGGTTTTTCACCATGCACACACAATCACTCATTTCAACCTTGGATAATATGCTCCTTGATTCTATGAAATGTTATTTGCTTGGATGATGTAACATGACCATTGGCCACCTTAGTCTAGAAGACTAGTTTCGTCAGGTAATATGGGTGCTTAGCACCTTCTTATCTTGTATCTTAGCCTTTGAACATAGATCAAGTGATTGTAGATTAATGCTTTTCAATGCAATTTTCATTTTCTAGATTGTAACTAGGATAAAAGTCATGTAATGTTCTAGTTATTTTTCATATGATGTACATTCAAATATATCAATAAAAATGATGTATTTTTCATATGGTTTCTTATTTTTCTATTTAATTAAAAATAAGTGGCAACTATAAGTAAATATGATAGTGGGTTTATGCAAATGACACTTATTTGTTATGTGTGTCACCAAATAATAGTGTTTATGCAAAATAGAAATAATAATAATAATAATAAATACAATCACACAAGGAATACAAAGATTTATGTAATTCAGACTTAGACCTACATCCACGAGCTGTGTTGAGGAGAAAGTTTTACAAAGAAAATAAGAGGATTACAATGGCAATACCCAAAAACTCACAAATTCCAAAGCCAAAATACATCCAACAAGAAACTTGAATTTCTCTAAAACAATGCCGCGACTTTGAACTCTTAAAAAACAAAGGATAGAGAAAATCTATTCTATTAACCCAAGTTGTAGCATTCTCTGTTAAAGAGAGAAAAGCCTTAGCACTAAAGAATGACCAAAACACCTCATATATGTATATATTAATTGAGTAATGCTACAATAACAAATTATTTTATAATATTTTTACAAATTATTGATGTTGCTAATTCATATTGGTTTTCATTTGGACCCATCACTAATATAACTTTTTTTATTAACCAATAATCATTCACCATATCAATAATTTGTAAAAAAAAAATTGTGATTTTATCATTTTCCATGTTAATTTCCACCATAAATGTATACTCTCCTCTCTCCTACTAATTATGGGTCTCACTAATTAAATTTATGGTGTGACCTACAATTCATTTGAGATGGAGAAATATACATTTATTGTACTCTTAGAGTATTCAATAATTTTCCAACATTATAATACCCACATTAATTGTGTACCATCTTTTGGTTGATCATGAAGAAAAGTCAAAGCTTGTAAGGACGTTTCTTAGTGTTAGAATATAAGCCCAATGAATTTAGGCTCTTAGTTGTAGGTTATTTGTTCATCACACATTGTTTACCTATATATAAGGCAAATCAATGTAATTTATTACAAACAATTTAAAATATTATCTTCTAGACTTTAACACTTGAAACTCATCATTTTGAGAGGTGACAGAAAAAAGAAGTGCCACAAAAGCCACGAGGCCATTTGGTATGTCGTACTTTTTGATCATCCTTCCAGAAAAACTTGGAGTCATTTGTAAAATTAAACTAATCTCATGTTAGTTTAGTAAGAAAAAATGAACATACAAGCTGGAAAAAAGAAATGGTTGGTGCATAAAATAAGTTTTGTAACTGGCTTCAAATTTTTCTCAATAAATCATTGAATTTTAATATTTATTTTACTTATACAACAACATTTTCGTGGGACAATATTAATTTATTTTTCAAAGTAAATTGTTAACCATAGATTCATAGAAACGAAAGTTATCATAAAAATTAATACTGCATCAGGTGACACTGTAGCAAGGTTCTAGATTCATATTCATTATAGATAGAAAATTAAAATGTGTTACTCTTTTCTATTTGTAAAATAGACTATCATTGGATTTTATACTTAAGATTTGTGGGTGAAACAATGTTATAATTATCAATTGATAGTACAAGATTTTTTAAGCAGAATCCTAATTAATTATTTACAATTTTTTTTTTTTTTATAAAGATAAGCAAAATATTTGGCATGTAGTAATACCTGAATTTTGTGATTCTTAAGTAAAGGATGATAAAAAACTGGTTGCTTATATATGTCCAGACAATCAAATTCACGATCATTTCTTGGTTGTACATGTCAACAAAATTAATCTTGAATCGTTGAAATAAGAATTGGTTAAAATGGAAACAAATAGGAACATATTTATGCTTGCACAAAAAAAAAAAAAAAAAAAAAATTGTGAACACACATGTTACAAATTGATTATGTATTTACATTAATGAAAATATCTCTTTGTCCAACTATTAGGTGTAGACTTGTAGTTGTGCAAAAGCTGATTTAATTTGGACTTATTACAATAATATAACATCTTCAAAAAAAAAAAAAAAAATTGGTTATATATATATTTGACGACTACTTTTCTTATCCAATTATTGGGTTTTTTTTTCCCTGTTTTCTTTTAGTGGCCATATCTACTACCCTACTGCCCGATTGACCAGCGTCAGTTGTAGAATGCTGCATAATTGAATTCTTTCTTCAAATTTGTACAATAACTATACATACTTCTATTTACCTCTTTTTTTTTTTTTTTTTTTTTTTTTTTTTTTTTTTTGTGTGTGTGTGTGTGTGTGTTTGTTTTGGGGGGGGGGGGTTTCAAGTTACCCATGATGTAACTAACTTTAAGTAATATTACACCATTCAATATTTTTTAATTAGGTATGAATTTTGATAAATCCACCGTTAGATTATATTATCTTTGTATATTCTCCATGCTTGCAAAATTTCAAGGTAATCAAAGACTAATAGTCATGTCATCAATCAATTGTTTAAATTCAAGTTTTTAAAGTTTAAAATAATGCATAAAAAATAAGTTTATGGATTGAATGGTAAATAACATCCAGTTGACATGAAAATTGGCTTGAATGTTAGAGTCGAAGTTACACCTGGTGTAACTCAGTAGAAGTTACACAATTTTTACATCATAGATCTCTAAGAAATCTAATGGCTAAAAAAACATAGTTGACTATTTATTACTTTCCAACTATTTACATAATTAATAGCAATTTTTTTCTCTCTCCTTAAAAAAATTAGGTTCGTAATGCAATTGTGAGTGAGTGAACAACCATGGGTATCTCCTTGCTAGGAAAATTTCATTGTTACCTTATTAAAACAAAAGCTGCGATATAGTTAAATGCCATATCATGCCGCGGATTACTGAAGATGAGATCTCTACAATTTTTTTTTTGGTTAAGAAATAGTGTCAATAAGAAAACCTTTTAGTCAAATTAGTAGTTCAAAATTTAGGATATGGTAGGGTGACCTGCAAGGTTTTATTTATTTATTTTTTATTTTATTTTTTATTTTTGAGAAAAAAAAAAGCTTCATTGTATGTGCAAAGCACGTATGATGAGCCTAATATATATATATATATATATTTCTAAAAGCCTTCAACCAAATAACACATGTAGATGTTTTATTATTTTTATATTTACTCCAACATATTTCTAACTATTTTCGCTGATCAAGAAAAATAACATTCTACTTAACAACAATTTCAAAATACGTGACATGATAAAAAGCAAGCTAATAGTTTTTAAAAAGTAAAATATAAACTAGTAAGAAATATAAACTTTTTTTTTTTGGTTAAAAGGGAAAATATATTGAAACTAACTAGCCAAAACTAGCAAAGTGCAAGCTGAAAGCCTTAAGGAGTACAAACCAGATGCATCTGAGTTCAAAAATTCTACATAGATTAACAGAAGGAGGATTATCAAACACAACGAAATCAGCTGAACATGAGCAAGAAATATAAACTCATAGTACCTGAATTTGCTTAATCGAGGTTGTTCCTTCTCGAATAGCATTGTAGCCCAAATAGACTTAAAACTAGTAAGAAATATAAACTCATAGTAGCTCATACGCCAGCACTTAGCTTTTTTTTTCATACAAAATAAAAATTATATTATAATTTAATTTAAGTGTATATGTATGTGGGAGTTCTAGTTAGCTCAACTGGTAAAATTTCTGAATAAGAAATCTCAGGTTCAATCCCCGCCCACAAAAAAAAGAAAAAGAAAAAGAATGTATATATATGTGAAGCTCTCTCATTAATATTGCTTTCCTTAACTTGTCCTTTTTATTCACATGTCTCGTTTTCCTATTCTATAAATATGCATAAAGAATTTTATCATGATAATTATTAAATTAAAATAAATGTATTTATGTCATTAATACATGATAATTACTTAATATTTGACATAAATGCAAAAGCTTAATGTATTTCTTACTTTCAATATAAACATCTTCTTTGGTTTTTTTTTTTTTTTTTTTTTTTTTTTTTTTTTAAATACAAAATAAAAATTCTACTCTAATCTAATTTTTTTTAATATATATACAAAATAGAAATTCTACTCTAACCTAATCTAAATGTATATCAGTATACGTGTGTGAATCTCTCTCCTAGAGACTTGAACTTCGGCCCTTGCCCCCAACACCCCACAAACGCTTATATTTGTGGAGTGACCTTCTTTAGTATTTTAGTATTGTTGGTACTTGCTATATTACAAAATTCCATTAAATTTAGAATAAATGTCTCATAAAGTAGGATGGTATTTATAATTTTTCAAAGATATACTACATGTAACCCATATTAATTTTTATGACAAAATGCTTAAATTTTGACTAAATTATATTACTCTTTTTGGCATTATAATTATTTATTGAGAAAAGTTGTGTCATTGTATTCAATTTAAAAAAAAAAAAAATCAAAATCAAAATTTATTTTAACCAGACTCAATCTTTCAATGGCAGACCTAGGAATTTCTTCAGGGGTGGACCAACCTAAATATACAAAGGGCAAGATTTAGGTACAGTACTTAAGTGTTGTTCCTTAGGTTCCCATTTTAAAATTCTACAATGTGTCTTTTTTCTCATAGGATGAAAATATATTTTTTTAATCAAATCACCACACGGCAAAATCTTAAAAGGAGAACCTAAGGATTAGTACCTAAGGTACTGTATATAAGTTTGTCCATATACAAAGGGCAAGACTTATATACAGTACTTAGGTGCTGTTCCTTAAGTTCCCATATTAAGATTCTGCCATGTATCTTTTTTCTCATGGGATGAAAGTATATTTTTTAGTTAAGTTATCACATGGCAAAATTTTAAGAGAATTTGAATCAAAATATTATTACATAAATGAGCTCTTTCATGGTAATAAAATCTATATTCTTAAGTCGACCTTATCATATTGTCGCTCAGGCTATGGTCGTGTTGGTGAGGCTGATGACTTCATCAAGGTTGTCGCCTTTGCCTAATATGGACGAGTTTATCAACGCTACAAAACTTCCCTTATCGGCTGCCCCCTAATCCATGGCCTCGTCAGCTTCAGCCAACGAGTTATGAAGTTCAAATTGTAGCTTTTTCTATTTTTATTATTTATTATTTTGTTTATCGAAAAAGAGAGGGCATTTATGGGCGATCCCTCGAGCAGCCTTTATTAATTTCTTGGACACGTGGCTTAAGCAGATTGGCTTCGTTTCTGGACGAGGGTGTTGCTTCATCTTCCGTGCATTTTTCATCCTATATATATCTCAGTTCCTTCCCCATTTTTCTCCTATTTCATCATTGTTGATCCTCAGAGAGAGCTTGTCACTTCACTTGCGTCATCATGCTGATCTCGTGCCCTTGTTACCCTCCTTTGGCTAAGACCGTCACCTCTTAAGAAACCGTCTGCTTTACTTGGTAAGCCACTTGTTCCTTTATTTCTTCCTATCTTTCATTTTTTTTTTTTTCTAGTTGATCGTTTACCTCTTAGAGAGGCTGTCAACTTCTGCACTTAGAATACCTCCATCACTTGTAGGTAAATAGATGTCTAGAGAAGAGATGAGTGAGCAGTCGTCAGTTCGTGAGGGAGCGAGCTACAATGAGGTCTTCTAGACAGGACATGAGCCCGAGGAAGGCCTTTCCTGGTTGTCAGAGAGGGAAACGTCAGCCCATTCTCTTGATAAGGAAGTGGAGAGTTGTGTTGGAAAGGGTAAGGAAGGGGAGATAGTTGAAGGGGATGAAGGAAAGGGTGAAGGCGATGAGGAAGAGGAGGATGACGGGGACGAGGGTGATGCAGATGAGAGAACCCTTGAAGTTGGGAGTTCAAGAAGCCCTGGGAGTGGCCATGCTCATCAGTTTATCCTTCCTCAAATGTGGACCGTCAATGATTTCTTGCCGAAGAAGACAGTTAATATATTTAAGAATTTGGGGGATCGTTACCAGATCCCGGACCACATCCTGATCCGTCTCCTTAGGAAATTTGAGGAGTGCTACTCAGGGAAGATAGCGGACATTGGTATGTACGACGCAACGTTTGCAACGGGACTAAGGTTGCCACTGACGGAGTTGCATCATTAGTTGGCTAACTTTCTTGGATTATCCATCAGCCAGATTTCTCCAAATGCCTGGAGGATCTTTATAGGGGCTGAGATTTTGTGGGGTCGTGTAAATGGCGGGAACCGTTAGCTTTTGCTAGACGAGGTCTTTTGGTGCTACAGACCACAGCACATTATCTTTTCCCAAGGAATATACCATTTTGTTGCATGAAAAAAAGCGTTAAGGCTGGTGTCAGACATGCCCAACTCTAACAGGAATTGGAAGGGCAGATACTTCTTTGTTAAGGGGACGGATTGGTATACCATCTAGAAGAGTGGGATACAATGCCCCATGGTTTTGACAATACTTGGGGTATTCTTAAAGATTCAAGTTTTGCACCGTTAGCCTTTGCTTTTACTTTTTCATTTATTCGTCAAGTGTTTTAATGTCTTCGTTTTTCTCTTTTTCAACCAGTGTTTGTCCAGTCAGAACTGGTGAGCAAGAGGCCTTTATTCATCGGGTTCTTGAAATCCCGTTCGAGCAACGGAAGTGCAAGGATTTGATCACCCTTGATACGTTGCACGCGTATTGCGGTGGTCTAGAGCCGACACCTGCAGCTCGTAGGTTAAACACTTATTCCCGTCGGCGTAAGTAACGTATTTCTTTCGTCGTTTTTTTTGTTCCTTTTTGTCGTCACTTGTTCTAATACTCTTCACTTGTCCTATGTAGAAATGGAGGCAGCTAGGCTAAGGGCACAGGTGAGGGGCAGCTGCAGTGCATAAGAAAGAGTTGGAGAAGGCAAAAGGGAAGGAGGGGGCGTCCTCGTCAGCCCCCAAGGCCGTTGGCAAGGGGGCGCCTAAGAGGAAGGCTGACAGGAAGGACGACCGCCAGTCCAAAAAGGTGTTTGTCACCCCCGGGGAGAAGTTTTCCAAGAAGCTGTCACCTCCCAAGCCAAAACACGGGGCAAACAATGGACTAATGAGGACGTCATACCTCGTCACTCAGGATCCTAACCGTCGTCTTCTTGCTCACAAAGATTACGTCGTTGAGATGATGGAGTCAGTCATCGGGGATAAGGATGTGGACCCTTGTGCTGAAGAAATGACGGAGGATCTGGGGGCGTTGGGCCTCTTTGACCTTGCTCGGGTACATTTCTCCCTTTCTGTCTTTCTTCAATTATTTGTTATTCAATGGCTTATGGTTATTCTACCTTATAGGGACTGGTCTGTATGAAGGCGTTGTAGGATAGAAGCGTTGCCTAAGAAGGGGTGATTGCCCGTCTTTGTAAGTGCAACGGGACCTTGACCGACTAGCAAGAGCAATACAAAGGGGCCCTTCGTACTCTTAATGCAGAGGTGAAGGAGCTGAAGGAGAAGTTAGAGAAGGAGGGTCGTCAAAAGAAGGAGCAGGAAGTGAAGGCGACGGTAGAGAAGGAGCTGACGACCCTTCTCGAGCAGGTGGAGTAGGCTGGGGCTAACGCCGTGAATGAATTCAAGGCTTCACAGCCATTTATAGATTTCTGCACCGATTACTATGGTGATGGGCTTGAGGATTGCCTTAAATAGGTCAAGTCCATCTAACCTTACTTGGATTTATCCAAGGTCACCATGGATGACCCCCTGCCGTCAACTCCTGCGGGCAACACTATCCAAGAGGAAACCGGCGACTCCTCAGAGTCTAATCCGAACTCGTCCACTTACAGACTTAATCATGGACCCATCCACTTAATTGAGGATTAGTCTGTCCGTGGACTTAATAATATTAACTCATCCTTGTGGGATGAACTCATCCTCTTATGGACTTAATCATGGATCGATCCACTTAATTGTGGATCAGTTCGTCCGCTTTAATTATGGATCCGTCCATTTGTGGACTTAATGATATTAAATCATCCTTATAGGATGAACTCGTTCCACTTACAGATTTAATGATGGAACCGTTCAAAATGGTCTTGTTAACTGCCTCAACTTGGCCGTTGCTTTAAGGATACGCCGGAGTAGAATATATGTTCTTAATGCCGAGATCGCTGCAAAAGGTCCAGAAAGCTTTGTTGTCAAACTGTAGCCCATTGTCTGATATCAGTGAGTCCAACACCCCAAATCTCGTGACTATGTTCTTCCATACGAAATTCTTCACGTCCACATTCCGGATATTTGCCAGGGCCTCGGCTTCCGCCCATTTCGTGAAATAATCAACTGCCACCAACACGAATCGGCGGTTGCCTGTTGCTCAGGGGAAAGGGGCCGAGGATGTCTAGCCCCCATTGTATAAACGGCCATGGACTGTTGATGGGGTTTAAACGACCTGCCGGCTGGTGGATCAGAGGAGCGTGTTTTTGGCATTGTTCACATTTCCGGACATATTCCGCTGCATCCTTCTGCATCTGCGGCTACCAAAATCCTTGAGTCATCGCTCTGTGTGCTAACGAATGCCCCCCAACATGACCACCACACACCCCATCATGTAGCTCGGACAGATGTTCATTTACTTTCTCAGGATGTAAGCATAAAAGGTACGGGCCTCCAAAAGACCTTCGGTACAATTTGCGATCTGCTGACAGCGAATATCGGGAAGCCACTCGACGAATCTTTTTAGCTTCTTTTTCATCGTCCGGAACCTTATCCATGGCTAAGAAGTCTATGATTGGGTTCATCCAGCACGGCTTGGTTGTTGAAACCACGGCCACATCAACCCCAGCTGAGTTACAGTTATCTTCCATACCGATACTTGGCTCCCTTATAAGTTCTATTTTGATAAGTCGAGGAACCTCCTCGGTAACTGACGAGGCCAACGTGGCTAGTGAGTCAGCGTGTCTGTTTTGTGTTCGGCCTACCTGGGCCACGTTCACTGTCCCGAACTTGCTAATGATTTTCTTAACTGCGCTCAGATAGGATTTCATCTGAGAGTCCCGAGCTTCAAAGCTTCCCAGGATCTGATAAACAACCAGCCGGGAATCTGAATAAATCTCCACATCCCTTGTGCCTAGGCACAAAATGGTCCTCAATCCGGCAAGAAAGGCCTCCTATTCGGCCTCATTATTAGAGGCTTTGAATCCTAATCTGAAGGAATGCTCCAGTCGTATGCCCTCCGGAGTGATTGTGACAATTCCGGCTCTGGCCCCCATAGCACTCGAAGCACTGTCCACAAACATCTTCCACGGGAAATTCTCTACATTACAAATTATCTTCCCATCGTTCTTGGGGGAGAATTCTGCAATGAAATCAGCAAGAACCTGTCCCTTCACTAAGCTTCGCGGCCTGTACCTTATGTCGAAGGAACCTAGCCGAGTTCCCCACTTAGCTATTCGGCCCGTGAAGTCTGACCTTTTTAACAATGACTACAAGGGATACTCGATAAGGACGAACATAGTATGAGCCTGAAAGTAATGCATCAGCTTTCTCGTTGCGTGCACCAGAGCCAACACTAACTTCTCCAAGGGCAGATATCTCGTCTCGACATCTACCAAGATTTTGCTTATGTAATACACCGGCTGTTGCACTCCTCGGTCCTTCAACAATATAGCGCTCACAGCGTGATCGGACATCGAGAGGTACATGGATAAATCTTCTCCGGAATCCAGGGCCGTTAACATGGGCGTTTGCATCAGATACTCCTTCAGATCTCGAATGGCCTTATCACACTCCTCATCCCACTAAAATACCTTCCACTTCTTCAGAAGTTGATAAAATGGTCTACAGCGATCAGCAAATTTGGAGATGAACCGATTTAGTGCGGCTAACATCCCGGTTAATACTTGTACTTCCTTGGGATTGCTCGGTGGTCTGAGGTGATTTATGGCTTCTATCTGATCGGGATTGGCCTCTATCCCCCGAGTAGAGATCAAATACCCCAAGAACTTACCAGCCCCCACACCGAAAGTGCACTTCTCAGCATTCAAGCGCAACTTATGCTGTCGGAGTACCTCAAATACTCCCCGGAGATCTTCTATATGTCGTGGTTCCTATTTACTCTTTACCACCATATCGTCGATGTATACTTCTACCGTGCACCCAATTTTCTCTCGGAACATCCTTGTCATCATCCGCTGGTTCGTGGCTCCGGCGTTCTTTAACCCAAATGGCATTACTTTATAGTGATAGTTTGCATCCGGGGAAATGAATGCTATCTTTTCTCGGTTCTCGGGTGCCAGGGCAATCTGGTGATACCCCTGAAAGACGTCCAAGAAGCTCATCCTTGGGTGTCCATATGTAGCATCTACCAATTGATCAATCTTGGGCATTGGGAACGGATCTTTAGGACATGCCCGATTTAAGTCCGTGAAATCCACACAAACCCTCCATTTGGCATTCTTTTTCTTCACTACCACTGTATTTGCTAACCATTCCGGGAAGAATACTTCTCTTATCACTCTTGTTTCCTTCAGCCTTTGGACTTCCAACATGACTGCGTCAACCTACTCTTTCAATGCTCTTCTTGGCTTTTGCTTTTTCGAGGGGAATGATGGGTCCACATTGAGCTTATGGACAATGAACTCGGGATCTACTCTAGAAACTTCATACGGACTCCATGCAAAGACATCCACATTCTGCAAAAGGAATAACAACATTTCTACCTTATCTCGGTCTTTCATGCTCGTGCCTATTTGGAAATACCTATCAGTGTCTGGAAAAATTTTAACCTTCAAAACCTCATCGGCACAACTTACCCCTACTTCTTCTCGTGGCTTCTGTAATTGCTATGAAGTTACTCCTTCAGTGGTTTCCTTTTGTTTAACCTGCTTGCCTTTCCACCTGCCACTCGTTGGTTTCCCCGTACCATAACAACTCCATACTCGGTGGGAAATTTAACTTTCACATGCAGGGTGGACGGAACAGCCTTCATTGCGTGAATCCACGGTCTTCCCAAGATTGCCGTGTACAGCGAGAACGATCTGACTACTATGAAGGTCACCATCACTTCCTTGCCTTCCATGTTCATCGAGAGAGAAATTTGACCTTCGGGGATTACCACTCTTCCATCAAATGAGACCAGCGGCGTATCATATTTCATCAAGTCCTGATTTTTTAATCTGAGCCCCTCAAACAAATCTGGGTACATTACATCAACTCCGCTTCCCTGGTTTATCATCACTCTTTTCACCAAGAAGCCGCTTATCCGGCCTGTTACTACCAACGCATCATTATGAGGTTAGATCGTCTCCTCCAGCCGGCCAACTTTCATCCTTTTTTCGAGTGATTGTCCTTCTGCGCAGGTTACTGTTAATACTCTTTTGGTTGTGGCTGCATTCCTTGGGGCAGTGTGGATGACCTCGATCACTCCCAACAATGGCGGGAGGGGATTCCCTTTCTACTAGGCACCCTGGCCGGCATCTCGGTTATCGGAATCCACTACGAACTCTTTCAAATACCCTGCCTTTACTAGTTGTCCCAGATGATCTTTTAATACCCGGCACTGCTTGGCGGTGTGCCCTTTATCTCTGTGGTATGTGCAGTACAAGTTTTGATTCCTCTGAGATGGGTCGCCCCCCATCTTGTTCTGCCACCTAAAGAACGACTCGTTCTTAATCCGATCTAAGATTTTGTTCACCAGCTCTTTGAACGCCACATTCACTCCTTCAATTTGTGCTTCTAGTTCCTGCATCCTGAATTCCTTTTTTGGTCTTGTTGGAAAAACGCCCTGCCAAGAGCGACCGAGTAACGGGGCCTTACCTTTATTCTACAGCCGATCATCTTCGAGACGCTTATCCTCAATACGCCTCATAAGTTGTCTCATATCCTTAGGAGGTCTTTTCGTCAGTGACTCCCGTAGTTCAGAGTTTTCGGGAAGCCCCATCCTGAAGGTGCTTGCCACAATCTTCTCATGGCCCCCACTGATTTCATTGTATAGTTCCCAATATCGACTGGCATAACTCCGAAGGGTTTCGCCGACCCTTATTTTTATGGAAAGCAGTGCATCCACCAGTTGCGACACCCGGTTGCACGTCACGAATTGAGCGCCAAACTTGTGGATCAGCTCGGCGAAATTGCGAATGGAACCTTTTCGTAATCCATTAAACCATCTCAAGGCCGTGGAGCCGAGACTAGAGGGGAACACCTTACACATCAGTGCATCATTGTGTGCATGCAAGGACATCATATGGATATAATGACTGACATGTTCCACAAGGTCCATTTTCCCATCGTAGGAATTAAATGGTAGCCATGTAAACCGACTCGGCATAGGGGCCTGTTTAATTTCATTTGAGAATGGTGACTGAGCAGCTCTTCATAAGGCCTGGCTCATGGCGTCCATGGCAGCATTGTGGGTTCGCTGTTCCTCTAGGGAATCCAAACCATGGTCGTCATATCCACGCGAACATGAACGATTTAGGTGCTGACGTGTATCTCGGGAACGTGAGTGGTTCCTGTGTCGGTGTGATTCTCGGAAAAGTGACTGGTCTCGGAATCGTGGGGGACCAAACTAGCTAGAGCCCTCTTTGCCTCGATTTCCCATGCTATCATCCCTCCTTTCTCGGTTGTTTCAGTTCCTTCTCTAGTGCCAACCCCTTGCTTCTAACTCCAGATCCCTCACCAGTCTGCACAACCGCTCTAGCTCTTGCCGACATCGTTGGGTGAGTCTGGTCTGACCCCTCTCCCAGGCCAGATTCTTCTTCTCCTCGCCCACGCTCCCTATCCTCATGCCTTTTCTGTCTTCTTTCCCGCCATATGCTATCCCGAGAAGATTGATCCTACTGATCCGCTCCCAGCTTGGCCTCCCGAACGCCCGTCGGACATTTCACGTGTTTGAGACTCAGTCGAACCATAGCTTCATAGGATAGACCCACAGTGGGCGCCAATTGTGAGCACCGGAAATGAAATTATTGGGCTTAACCTCACTTGGACTCACAACTTATTTATAAAGTGGGCTTTAGAATTTTCTACTTTGGGTCGTTCTCGGCACAAAGACTCAAAGTAATATCCTCTCTCTCTCTCTCTCTCTCTCTCTCTCTTCCTTAATAATTGTTTTTCTCCCTTTTTTCTGAACCCCCTTTCTTCCCCAACTTCTCCTATTTATAGCCCTAAGTTAGTGGGTCAATCATGATTGCTGCCATTGTTAGTGCAATTAGAGGTCCAATTTTATCTGTTATAAGTGTATGCTTAGGTGAGAGTGGAATGCTGAGATTATGGCTTTGGAACTTGGTTCCAACTCAAGCAAATATGCCCAGTAGTGATGTTTCCTGGAAACTGCTGAGCACCCTATGGTATGTCCGGATTTTAGTCTTGAGCACTGGTTAGGGGACGAGATTTAGACTTGTAGTTTATGAGGGTAGTATAAAGCAGGGATTTGAAAAAAGAGGCCGTGCTACCGGGCCTGAATCCAAGGCCCAATTGGATTTGGGCACCTCGGTGCCGTACAGTTTACTAATAAAATTACTTAACAAAACGCAAGAACAATATAAATAGTGGCATATATAGTGTCCATTTGGCAAAAATTATTTTTGTCAACTTATTTTACTATTCAGTTTAATTTTGCTACTATTCATGGGTCTTATTGTACTTTTTAGTCCTCAACAAAAAGTTTTCAGTTATAGCAAAATAATTGGATTCCAAACGAACCAATAGGAAGCATTACAAGCATAAATAGAGGCATATATCTCGACCCTTGTATTTGGCTTACACAAAGCCACCACCATAGGCATTGGCTTCAACTCTACTGTTTCGTTGATGAAATCCCAGTAGTGATTGAAAGAGAACTGCTCTGATGGAGGAGATATGCAATCTCATTGGTAATGGAGGTCACGAATTCCTTCAAGGCTTTACACCTTTCTTTCTGTCCTCTTCTCTTCCTAGGGAGTAAAGCTATCGTAATTGACAGTACAATCCCCGATGTGATATATACTCGAGTCCCATAAGTGCTCCAAGGTTCCATAGATTCCTATATTATGAGGAAAGTGAATATACCAAGTGAAGTCATCTTCCCAATAATTGACAATGTTGCCCAACATTTCCACACACAGTTGCTGATAAACTTTCAATTCGCCATAATGGATTGCCAAGTACTGGTTGAAGTACTTGGTGCGTGTGGTTAGTGACGAATTGTAACTCTGGTTTATTAAAGACAACATCTAAGTCAAAATGACAATCTAACAAGAATGAAGCCTGAGTATATAAAATAAAATTTTATACACTAATCTTAAATTCTGTTAGAAATAAAGGAGAGATACTATCTGAATTTTCCTTACAGAAATTACACAATATGATTTTACCAAAAGAAGTGGCGGAGATGAGGCGTGGACCAAGTCACTGTCTTAAGACAAATCGTGTCGTCTACGGTATATCCCTTGCAGCAGCATAATACACATATTTTAAGGGCTTCTATACCTGATCTGGTCTGGCTGAATATATTGGAATTGCAGGGTCCCGATTAAATTCCTGAGATTAAGGTCAACAAAAACATATTATAAACGCAAGAAATAACTTGGAATGTTGGAAACAGTGCTATAATTATTTGGATAGAATGATGGTTTCACAAATTCACTGATTTCTACTTAAAATTTGCCACTACCCAGAACTGAATCAGTAAAGTTTACCATGCCAGAAATTTGGCACATCTGAACCAACTGTTGACAGAAACTACAAGCAGTGCTCTCTTGGACGGTTTTTGAGAAGTTGATGCAAGCCCAATGTCTGACGGTGCTTCCATTTATTACTTTCTGCATTAAAACAAACCTTCTGTCAGATATAGTTAGTCTCGGACTTTTAACACTTAGAAATCAGTTTGCTGTTAAATTTTTAAGTTTCTCAAGTTTTACATTGACTAACCTTGTTCATCATATTCCACTGACCAACTTGAGGCAAGTATTCTTTTTCCTTTCCAGTATCATGATACTTAAGCTATTAAGAAAAGAAAAGGGATACAATAAACAACTTGTTGGTAGTATGAGGCTTAATGTCTGAAGTAGTAAAGTGGCTTTGAACTTACCCATGGAGCTGGAAGAACCCGAGCCTCAACAGATGCAAGCTTGTTGTCTATACTAATGCCAAATTCCTTTGCATAGGGATCTTTCTCATAGCCATTTTGATGAACTGTCTGCAAAGACATCGGAGAAATGTCAGATCTTTGGTGTACCGTGCATCTTCATGTTGTCATTATTATTTGCATTGACCAATAATTTGTCTTTTCCTGACAGATATTGAGAGGGGTAACTCTTTGGAACAAGCAAGTGTTGCATTTTGATTATATAAAAAAAAAAAGCAAGTGTTGCAGTATGGTAGAAAATTGGAACATTGTAGAAGCAAAAAACTATGGATTTTCCTTTAGTAGCACTCAATATATAGAGGTCCGTGTAACAAATGGAAAAATCTTTTGCAAAAAAAAAAAAAAAAAAAAAAAAAACTTGGTTAATTTTTGTTCGAAAATTCTCCTAGGTCCTATTGGCCAAGAATTTTGACCAGAATACAATGTCGGCGTTTTTGCACAAGAACTTGTAGATCGCAAATATAGTTGTTTGATAAACAAATGGAAAAATCTTTTGCAAGGAAAAAAAAAAAAAAAAAAAACTCGATTAAGTATGCATTTGGATACACGCCCACATCCTTGCGTTTGCGTTTTTATGCTTTTTTTTCATTAAGAAGCGCATTTCAGTGCTTTTCGGAGGGTCTTGGGCACTGTTCACGGGACCCACAAACCTCTTTTTTCATCAAAACTTTCATTAAAAATGAGTCTCATGATACTATTCACATATTTAAAAATTATTTTGCTACAGTGTTTTCAGTTTTCAGCAAAATAAGTACTATCCAAACGGACCCTAAATCATGTTCGAAAATGTCCCCAAGTCCTATTGGCCAAGAATTTTGACTGGAAAACAATTTCGGCTTTTTTGCATGAAAACTTGTAGATAGCATATATAGTGGTCGAAGAAACAAATGGAAAAATCATTTGCAGGGAAAAAAAAAAATTCGTTAAAATTTGTTTGAAAATGCCCCCAAGTCCTACTGCCAAGAAATTTGACCGGAATACAATGTCGGTGTTTTTGCATGAAAACTTGTAGATTGCGTATTTAGAGGTCCTAGAAACAATTGCAAAAAGAAAGGGTTAAATTTTGTTTTAAAATACCTCTGGGTCCTAATGGCCAAGAATTTTGACCAAGATAAAATGTTGGTTTTTTTACAAGAAGCTTATAGAAACTATATTTAGAGGTCCTAGAAACAAATAAAAAAATCTTTTGCAAAAAAAAAAAAAAAAAAAAAAAAACTTGATCAAAAATGCTTCGGGGTTCTACTGGCCAAGAATTTTGATCGAAATATTATTTCGACATTTTTGCACGAAAACTTGTAGATGGCATATTTAGTGATCCAAAAAAGTAAAAGTCTAACAATAATGGTATCTTTTGTAGTGCCCCATGTCTATAGTTTGAAACTTCGCACTATCTACCTGTAGTCAAGGTTTTCAGACCTGGACCGTTTATTGAACTGTAAAAGGGAGAGGATCAAGGTTTTTAAGATCGAATTGAGATTGAACCGGTATCGAACCGTAATGACGTCATAATTAATTTAATAATTATTTAAATATAAATAAATATATTAAATTAGTATAAATAGAAAAATTAAATTAAATGACCCAATTAAATATAGAAATCTATCTTTCAAATCTATTTTTTCATATCATAACTTTCTCGAGACAAAAATAAAAAATATCATATCCTAAGCATAGATATAATATTTCTTTATTTATTAATATGTTGATTAGTTAAACTGGTGATAGTAATATTGTAATAATATAAGAATTAGAAGGACACTTTGTAATTTTAAATTAAAATAATTATTATATACTTAATTGTATATAATAATGAGTGCACCTGAGTGTGCCAAGTCCTCAATAACTAGTGGAGGCCTTATACGTTTTTATTTTTTGTTGTTGTTTTACTCAATTTGATTTTTCTTTTGTATTCACCGGTGGGCTGGGTTGATAGTCATCAAATGCTTGTCACATATCAATCTATCAATAGTCACATCACGGGCTCAGCTACAAAAATCTAATGGCCGAAACATTTTGCCATCTTTAATTCAAAAATTAAAATTTTTCTTCTTACCCAATGTAAGTCACGTGAAAGGGCCTTGGAAATATAAAAAAGAATTCAAAAGAATCAACACAAACACAAACAGAGAGAAGATGAGAAATGGAAACCACAGTAGTGGAGACGGAAAGAAGAAAGAGAAGAAGGAGAAAAAGAAGCAAGAAGAAGGAATAGAAGTAGAAGACGAAGACGAAGATGAAGATGAAGGTCGTGACTGGCGATTTGTGCTAGGTTGCTAGCTTGCTGCTTCAACTTCGCACAGCCCCTACTTTGTCATCTTCTTCTCAGAGATGATATAGTCTCTCAAAAAGAGCTCATCAATGATCATCTCAATTCAAAAATATGAAACTCAGGCATAATACTATTTGTTAGGTTCTAAGAAATTAGGAACTAATGTATTAGAACTTCAATTTGTATTATGTTGGCAAACCATGATCAAAACATAGAGTCTAGGTTTAGGCTTGCTCAAAGTATGTTTATTTGTGAAATTGGAATCGAGTGATTGCAGAATTTATTGGACTAAATCTGCAAGGCTCGATCGATCGAAAATTAGACTCGATCGATCGAACCACGTATTAGGGTTCCAGTTCAGCCCAAACTCTACTTAAACGTATTAGAGTTCAAGTAAAACTCTCCTATATATAAGGGAAAGCCTAGAAGGTTTTTTGAAGTTGTTTTTAGAGAGATTAGAGTGCCTCTTGTGTCTCATTTTATTTTTGGGGTTTTGTACCCAAAGGCTCTCTAAAGGTTGCTCATATTGCGGTTTGTGTAAATCTCTTGTGAGATCTAGAGGAGCTTTCCTTTACACAAACTTAGGGTTTTCAAGGAGGAGATATTTTCTACACCTTGATGATCAATTCAGTTGCTGCCATTAAAACTTAAAGAATACACAAGCGGGGGTGCTTGTAGCTGGTGGGAATCCAAGAAAGAAGGAGTCCGTGGATTCGGAGCTTGCACATGGTCATGTTAGTAAGTTCTACTGGTTGGTAGCATTAGGAAGTCGAGTGGGGGTGCTTGTAAGTCCTTTTGTATGAACTTCGATTCTTTCAAGATAGTGGATTCAAGTTTACCTTGAGGATAGCTAGGTCAAATCCTCCCCAGGTTTTTTACCGGTTTGGTTTTCCTGGGTGATCATATCATTGTCTTATTTATTTTCCGCTGCTATACATGATATGATTGTTTGATTGTGATAACCTAGACTTGTTTAATTGGAATAAGTAACAACTTGGCTAATTACCTAGGTTTAATCAATTGTTTAAGGGGTCTAAAAACTAACACTATTATTATTATCACTACAGCTTTGAGCATGATGTGTTTGTGAGTTTTGGTAGCGGAGAATCTTGCGTTGGTTGTGGGTCTTGCACCAGTGGGTATTTGATGCGTGGGTCTAAGAGCATCTCCAACAGGCTGGCTATCTCTAAATTTTGGAGAGAAAAAGTCATTGTTCACACAAAAAAAACCCCTCCAACAGCCTCTCCATCTCCAATTTTTTTTTTATTTGCTACAGTAGCTCTCCAGGCATGGAGACCACTGTAGCAAATACTGTAACACATCTAAACAATATTCAAGCTTAAAATAATACCAGGTTGAATAAAAAAATAATTCTTTCTCTCTCATCCCTTTTCTCTTTTGTTCTTCACTTTCTCGTGCTTCTCTATCTCAACGGTTACAATCTAAAACATACCACAATCAAAACAAAAACCCAATCGAAAGATTTGAAACACAAAAACAATCTTTCTCATAAGCTTAATGAAATCTGAACAATAAAATAAAACTAATCAAACCAGAACCAAAAAAAAAAAAACCATGTAGAATGCCGATCTGACCAATATGGTGATTAAGTTGCATGTTCTTAGAAGTGGGGAGGATTGTAATCTTTGTTCTCTGCCGGTGATCTATGTGTGTATGAAAGAGAATTTGTTTGTGTGGGATTGAGGGAGAGAAATTTGTGTTTGTGTGTAAGAGAAAGAGAACGAAAGAGAGAGGGAGAAGGGGAGAAATGTTCTGGAGTTAACTAGAAAAACAAAAAGTCAAACAAAGAGTGAAGATAGATATTGGGGGTAGGTGTACGTGTGTGGAGGAGAAAAAACAAGAAAAAAAAAATGTATGGATGAAAAAAAAAACTAAAGAAAGAAAGGAAAATAATATAAGGAATAAGAAATCAAAATTGAGTAACATTACTACGATATTTTCACAATAAATTTTAAGTGACAGATTGTTATTAGTTGATATTGGTGAATAAAAAAATAATTTAAATAGTGGGTTCAAATCAGAACTAATAACAACTTACCATATAAGATTTTGTTGTGAAAGTATTGCGAAAAAATGTAATAGATGTAACATTTCTCAATAAAAAAAATATAATTGTTAATGTTGTTTGGAATTTGAAAAATATTTATTGTGATGTGTTCAAATTAAAATCAGTAATAACTTACCATATATGATTTATTGTGAAAATATTGTAAAATGTTAACATAGCACTTTTCATTAAAATTAGATGAATGAAAGAAGATTGAAAAAGAAATATTAAGGAAAGAATGAAGAAATAATATTTAAATAGGATAGAGAAAATGATAGATAGTCTGTTAGAAAATGTATTTGAAAAAGCAAGTAGGCAAAAGGTAAAATGAACTGTTCACTCTCCAAACAGTACAAAAATTTAAAGAGTTTGCTGGAGATGCTCTAACTGTCCAAGTCTTGGTTTGTTTGTGACTAAACTTGGTAACGAGTCCAACCTCTTTTGCCCTTCTCAACAAATGACATCGAATAACCTTTATGTTAAATCATTTAGAGTTTTGCCCAGCTTTATATTGGTTGTAGAGCCGAAGCTAGCTTTTAGAGTTTCAAATTGTTATCAACTTACCAATTTTTTATGGGTTTTATTAGGTCATGTAGGAGTAGCTTACTATTTATATAATAAAAAGTTTACATATCAGACATAAAACACTTCAAAGACAATCTATAGTTCCTCAAAAAATAAAAATGAAAAGGACACCATTTATATAATAAAAAGTTGTATATAGAAGACTTCAGAGGCATTACTACAGTTCCTTAAAAAATAAAAATAAAGAGGACGCAGTCCAAGACTTCTTATTGCCCATTGTGAGCTCAAACTCATGTATTTTGAATATTTCCTATGCGTGTATTTTGTATATTCAGCACAAACAATATCCAAAATACATGAGATTAAGCCCGCAATGGGCAATAGGAAGTCCAAGCCCACAATAGGCAATATAATAGATAATGCCGAGTTTAGGACAATAATAATACAGGACTGACCCGTGAATGGGCAATATCTTAAAACCACACATACATAAACACTTAAACAACATCATGGAAATCCTTACACATGTTCATGCAAGACAAGAAAGAGAGGGTATTATCCTTCACTGTGATACATGCATGCTTATTTGCTTTAATATGTTCACTTCAAAACAATAAAACAAAGTTTGTCATTTGTTATATAATTGCTCGCTTTTAAAGTGCATGTTTGGATCCAACTTTTCAAGGCTGAGTTTTTTTCTCCTACATTTTTTTTTTTTTTTTTTTTTTTTCTTTAGCAGCTTATGTTGACTTTTCTTTCATGAACAGTACACAGATGTACTGTTCATGGACCCACAAACTTCACTTTTCATCAACTTTTTCATTAAGAATGGGTCTCACGGCATTATTTACACATTTAAAATTTATTTTGCTACAGTGTTTTCAGTTTTCAGTTTTCAATTTCAGCAAAATAAGTTCTATCCAAATACACCCAAAATTTGAAATCATCCATGATGCTTTTTGTAGGGGCGGATTTTGGGGCCCAGGCCCAGCACGCAGGCGATTCTGGCCCAAAAGACCCTCAACAATGAATTTGTAGAGAGTGGGTCGTAGAACTAGGTCTAAACAGAGTGAATGTAGCTGTTAGTAAGCCATGCAACCATTTGAACGTGGGAATGTTTTATTGAGTTTCCTGGGACTATAGTTCATGGGACAATATCTTCTGCTTTGTTTGCAGAACTTCTCTCTCTTTCTTCTTTTTCTCCCCCCCTTGGTCATGAGGATTTTCTTCTCTTATATAGCATCTTTCAAACGATAATGACCCTACACTTGTTTATCATCTGGGCCTCTACTTGAGTGCCTGTCTCATAGGACATCCTCCTTCTTTTCTGTGAGTTGCACTGGCCAAGATAATACTGTTCTCCTGTCCTCTCCACATTAATGCGGCTGGAAAAGTAGCTTCCTTGCATTTAATGTGGCAGTTGTGGTTGCCCTCTGAACGTCTTGCATTTTCTTTTGATTTTGAATGACCTTTCTCAATGTAAAGGGTGTGAATTGGATTTCCCATTTGGTGCGTCCGAGGAGGCACTCCTCCTCGGACGCCCCTAAACAAGCCCGGCCCAACATGATTGGGCTGGTGGTCCTCTGTTCGTATTTTCGCTTTTTATTATGGTTGGGCTTTGTATGGATACCATGGCCTACAGTTTACTGGCGAACTCTACCCCCACAATAGCCCCTCAAAATTCCGGCTCTTCCTTCTTGGTCCGAGGAGGAAAGGTGAGATTTTGATACCTACTGGACAGTTCGTTGTGGATTCCTACTTTACACGTGCGGGGACGTGCCCTCACGTGCCTCATTAATGCTGCAGGCATTTATTGGCCCGGGGGGAAATAATTGCAGCTTTTTGGAGTTTTACGCTCTTTCAATCCAACGGTGGGAGACCGGATCAACGGTGGACAACGCTTCATTTACTCTTAGGCGGGAGTGCGTCTGTCCAACTCCCTCTGAGTATATAAGGTTTTGAAGGTGTTCATTCTTCGCTTTTGACGAACATTCCAGTATTTACAACATCTCAGAGCCTTCTCCTTCAGCACGTTCTTACTTTCGCCGCCGTTCCTTTGAAGATTCCGTCGAGTTTCTTACCCGTAAGTGCGCGCTTCTCCTTCGTTACTCTTCATTAGAAAATCTGCCTTCACGTTGTCTAGGATTAGAGGGGATGGGTAGGCTTGAAAAAATGGTAGACTCTCCGGCCGGTATGGCGGGCTTCAGGGCGAAGTATCGTATTCCACCGGAGGTAGGTTTAGAGTATTGCCACCAGGAGGAAATTTTGTTCAAGAGAAGAACGGGGGAAGTCACAATTCCAATGATAGCCTTCGTGGAAGGAGGAATGACGATTCCAATGGAGAGAATAACTAGGGACTACCTACGTTGTCATAGATTGGCCCCCCACCAGTGCACCGCGAACCTGTTCCGGATCCTGGGGTGCGCCGACGCCCTAAACGACCAGATGAACCTCGGCCTTTCATGGCACGACGTGGTTCATCTTTATGAATGCCATAAGCTCGGCGACTCTTACTACTTAAAGTCCAGGACTGACGAAGTGAGGTTGATATCCTGCCTTCCCAAGTCCAGCAAAGGCTTGAAGGACGACCATTTGATCGTCTCCGGACCATGGCATGACGGCATTCACTGTCCGACTAGGGCGGGAACGCCAGGTGGGGTGGCATAGAACTAGATTCCGTGGGGAGGACCTTAGTTTTTGAGCCCTCCGCCCTCTTTTTTCTTGTTGTTTTATTTCAAACTTGTTGGTTTGGTTGTATGCCTCCTCGGACTAACATGAAAACTTTAACAGCCTTTGCAGACAAGGAGCGAACATCTCCTCGGCTGAGCTTGGTCAACGTCTCGGCTCTAAATTACCTCTTGAGATCCGAGATTTTCGTAAGCGAGGACGGACAATTACAGTCAGCTCCCTTGATTCTGGACTACGTTCCCTTCACTCGATCCTTGGTAGATGCCGGCCAAGCAATAAGGGCTGGCAGTCCAAGATTGGCACGTATTGACGTATCCATACCAGGGTTCCTTGCTTCAACGGACTTACCTCCTGTTCAGCTGCCTCCCCAACGCGCCTTTCCCGCAGTGGTTATCCCGGAGGAGGAGGCTGATTCTTCGCATTCATCCCTAGAGGAACAAATAGACCAGTTCCAATTTACCGAGGAAGGAGAAGTGTCGGCCAGGGTAGTAGAGCTCTCGGACTCCGACGCTGATTTAGACCGTGCCTCAGCGGCTCCTGATACTGGTTTAGTCATCGCATAAGCGGATATCAGCGAAGAGACTGAAGAAGAAGGGATGGATTTGAAGCCAAGGGCTGGCCTCAGGGGCCTTCTATCTAACAGGAGCAAGGGGCAGTCCTCTAAGGATGTCTCGAAGGAACAAACTACCCCTAAGGCTCCTGCTCCTCCTCTCCCTCCCTCGTCGGACGTGGCGCTGCAGCCTATGTCTAATCTAAGGCGAAAAAGGCCTGCAGAAGAAA
The DNA here is from genome assembly GCF_001633185.2 of Quercus lobata. NCBI lineage: Eukaryota > Viridiplantae > Streptophyta > Magnoliopsida > Fagales > Fagaceae > Quercus > Quercus lobata. The sequence goes on from NC_044904.1 coordinate 55,108,108, forward strand.
CAGAGGAGGGAGAGATTGGTCGTGAAAAGGCCAGGCCTCAAAAGAAGGGCAAGGAGCCGAAAGAGCCCCGAGAGAAGAGGACTAGGTCCACTGATAGCCGAGACGAGGCGGCCATTCGTAGGGAACAACGAACATGGTCGCTGTGAATCGAATTAGACGGTGCCCCAATCCCTTGGGATGCGACCCTATGGGAATCCCAAAGAGGGCAGGCATCATTCTTGGCCGAGGCCCTGCAGCAGCTTCTTCTTTTGCCTCGCGACATGGAGGGTCTCAGAAAGACTCGTCAGCCAGAACTTTTCATGTCTTTGAAGAGAGACATGGCCATGGTAAGTGGGATCTTCTATCTCGTCTCCATATTGTGTACTCTCTTATCATCATGTTTTAATAGGGTTTTCATTTCCTTCCGAGCGCAGATCACTCAACAAATTTTTGTTGCAGAGGAATGGGCCAAGAAGGCTCGTGAGGATTTGCATAGGGAGGCTCAGTCCCGCTCTGCCGCCGAGAAGGCCGCTGGCGATCTCAAACTGGATTTTGATCGCCAGAGTAATGAAATAAAGGAGGCGAAGAAGGCTCATGCGAGTGCGGAAGCCGGCCTTAAGAAAGCCGAAAAGCAGGCTGACGATCTGCGCATACAGCTCTACCAATCTGAGGAGAAACTTACAGCGGAGCAGCAGGCGATTTCAAAGCACAAGCCTGAGCTTGCAAGGACCAAAGAGGAGGCCCGCTTGGCCAGGGAGGCTGCCGAGAAGGCTGTGGCGGCCTTGTATGATCGTGGAGCTCGTGATACCAAAATCAAGCTGGCCGAGGAAGTGGCCACGGTCTGCCGGGAGTATATCACCATGTCCTAGGGTGTAGCCCTGGATCGCGCAGCTGTCCCGGCAGACTCCGATCTCAGGAAGGCTGAGAACATCTTTTTCCCGGAGGACGTGCGTGAAATTCCTGATGTAGTTGCCTCCGCAGAGCCTCTTCCAACGGACTCTTCCCTTCCCGAGATCGGGGGCAATGAGTAGGCCGCGCAGGGCAAGTTACCCGAGGACAGCCTTTCCATCAATGAGATCGTCACACAGGCCAAGGAGGCTGCCCCAGGGACCCAAGCAGCTGATGACCAACCCGCTCCTGCCCAAGGCTCTTAGGAGACTATTATAGGGTTTATTTGTCTTATCTTTTGTATTTTCTTTCGTTTTGCCTTGTTAGTGTTTGTAAACAGAACTGCCTTCGGTTTTTAATGATAGAGGTTATTCCCTTTCAGATATCGTTGTTTTATTCTCTTTTGTTTTCATTATGAATGGATATCTGTTCTGTCACTTACTGCTGAAAGTTAAGTATAGATGAATGAATACGTGAAAATAACGGTAATTGATAATTAGACAAAACGGCTGCGAAGTTAATTTTCCCAAGTCTGTGGCCGAGAATCCATGCAGGACTTGGGTTCTGTTTAACTTTTAGTAAGAATCGCTTCGCGGTTAATTTCCCCCAAGTCTGTGGCCGAGGTGCCATGCAGGACTTGGGTTCTGTTTAACACTTAGTGAGAATAATACTCGCGGTTAATTTCCCTCAAGTCTGTGGCCGAGGTGCCATGCAGGACTTGGGTTCTGTTTAACACTTAGTGAGAATAGTACTCGCGGTTAATTTCCCCCAAGTCTGTGGCCGAGGTGCCATGCAAGACTTGGGTTCTGTTTAACACTTAGTGAGAATAGTTCTCGCGGTTAATTTCCCTCAAGTCTGTGGCCGAGGTGCCATGCAGGACTTGGGTTCTGTTTAACACTTAGTGAGAATAGTACTTGCGGTTAATTTCCCCCAAGTCTGTGGCCGAGGTGCCATGTAGGACTTGGGTTCTGTTTAACACTTAGTGAGAATAGTACTCGCGGTTAATTTCCCCCAAGTCTGTGGCCGAGGTGCCATGCAAGACTTCGGTTCTGTTTAACACTTAGGTAAGTAACTGCACAGCAATATGGCATCAAAGATTATATCTTTCATTAATAACAGTACCTTTTCAGGTTGTTTACATTCCAAGGGCGTGGCGCTACACGCTCGTCCAAGTCTTCCAAAAAGTAGGCTCCTACGCCGGCTACGGAAGTGATGCGGTACGGTCCCTCCCAGTTAGGTCCGAGCTTTCCCCATGCGGGGTTCCTCGTAGTGCCTAAGACCTTCCTCAGTACTAGATCCCCAGGTGCCAAGGGTCTGGCCTTCACCTTGGCGTCGTAACCTTGCTTGAGCTTCTGCTGATAGTTAGCTAGGTGGACCATCGCGCCTTCCCTTCTTTCGTCGATGAGGTCCAAGCTCCTTTCTAGAAGTTTGTTATTGGTAGTGGGGCAGAAGGTGGTAGTCCTTTGTGTTGGGAAGTTCACCTCCAGTGGAATGACAGCCTTGGCTCCATAGGTCATTGAAAAAGGGGTCTCCCCTGTGGACCTACGAGGCGTGGTACGGTATGTCCACAAGACATGGGCTAATTCCTCCACCCATCTTCCTTTCGCGTCATCTAGTCTCTTTTTCAGTCCGTTCATTATAGTTTTATTCATGGCTTCTGCTTGTCCATTACTCTGAGGGTAAGCTGGCGTGGAGTACCGGTTAACAATTCCTAGCTCACTGCAGTATCTTCTGAAGACTTTGCTGTCAAACTGGAGCCCGTTGTCCGACACCAGGGTGCGCGGGGTGCCGAACCTGGTGACTATATTTTTCCAAAGAAACTTCTTGACATCGACGTCCCTAATGTTAGCCAGCGCCTCAGCCTCCACCCATTTGGTGAAGTAGTCGGTGCCGACGAGAAGAAATTTCCTGTTCCTGTTGCCTTGGGGAATGGACCAAGTATATCTAGGCTCCATTGCGCAAATGGCCAGGGACTGGACATTGGATTTAGCTCACCACCAGGCTGGTGTATGCTCGGAGCGAATCTCTGGCATTGGTCGCACTTCTTCACATAATCCAGGGCTTCTTTGTGCATGCTCGGCCACCAATAACCCAGCGTTAAGGCTCTGTGAGACAGACCTACCCCCTATGTGACTTCCGCAAATTCCTTCATGTAACTCTTCCAGGATGAGTTCAGCAGCATCTGGGTGCATACACAGCAAATACGGCCCCGAGAACGAGCGTCTGTAAAGCTTGGAGTCTTCCGACAGCCAGAATCGAGTGGCTTTTCTCCTGATTTTGCCAGCCTCAACCCTATCATCTGGTAAGGTGTCGTGCTTTAAGTTCCGAACGATAGGGTCCATCCAGCTCGGTCCTGCCCTAATGTTATGTATTCCAATCCCATTGGCCTTCTTTGTTTGTGGACGAAGGATCTCTTCTACCAAAATGACTCGAGGTAGGGGTTGGGCCGAGGAGGTGGCCAACGTCGCGAGAGAATCGGCATGAGTGTTCCCGCTTCTGGGTATGTGCGTCAAGCGGAATTGATGAAAATGGGCCTGCAAGTGCTTAACCCGTACTAGATACTCTTGCATTCTTTCGTCTTTTGCCTCCATGTCTCCATTTACCTACCCCACAATAAGTCTTGAATCCGAGAACATGTCTACGAATTTCCCCCCCATTTTCCGAATCATTCCCATTCCCTCCAATAGTGCCTCATATTCGGCTTCGTTATTCGTTGCTGTAAAACTGAGTCTCAATGACTTCTCTATTGTGATCCCTTCAGGTGAGACCAAGACAAGTCCTAATCCTGAGCCCCTTTGGTTCGACGCGCCATCAATGTATGCTTTCCACCAAGTGTTTTTATGCTGAGAGATTGCGCTGATCATCTTCTCATCAGCCCCTAGTGATCCCACCATGTTTTGTTCCTTTAGCGTGGGCTCCGCAAACTCGGCTATTAGGTCGGTAAGGACCTGGCCCTTTACAGCAGTACGAGGCATGTACTTAATATCGAAAGCGCCCAGGATCGTTCCCCACTTTGCAATTCTACTTGTGTAATCGGCGTTGCGTAGGACAGACTTTATGGGGAGTTGTGTTAGCACCACCACAGTGTGCGCTTGGAAGTAGTGGGGCAGCTTTCGCGTGGCCTGCACGACGGCCAAGATAGCCTTTTCAAGGGGTAGATAACGGGTTTCTGCCTCCTGCAGGGATTTGCTAACATAATAGACTGGTCGTTATGTGCCGTTGTCTTCTTGGATTAGTACCAAGCTTACTGCATGCTGCGCCACTACTACGTAGGCAAACAAAACCTCGTCGGCCTCGGGGCTGGACATGATCGGCGGTCGGGCGAGGTATTCCTTTAGCTGTTGGAAAGCCATAGTGCACTCCTCATTCCACTCAAATCCTTTCCACTTGTGTAACAGGAGAAAAAATGGCCTGCATCTATCTGCTGAGCGCGAGATGAAACGGTTTAAAGCTGCTATCATACCAGTAAGCTTCTGGACTTCTTTAGGGTTCCGAGGAGGCTGTAAGCCATGGATGGCTCTTATTTGGTCGGGATTTGCCTCAATGCCTCTGTGAGTCACCATATAGCCCAAGAATTTTCCAGATCCCACTCCAAATGAACATTTGGTTGCGTTTAGTCGTAGTTTATACTTTCTTAGTATTTGAAAAAAGTTGCCGAGATCTTCAATATGGTTGGGGGCCAACTTACTTTTAACCACCATGTCGTCTATGTACACTTCAATGTTTTTACCCATCTGCTGTTCAAACATCTTGGTCATCATCCTTTGATAGGTTGACCCGGCAATTTTTAGGCCGAAGGGCATCACTTTATAGTGGTAATTCCCAACTGGGGTGACAAAAGCAGTCTTCTCCTGGTCTTCGGCAGCCAAGGGTATCTGGTGGTAGCCTTGAAAGGCGTCTAGAAAACTCATCCTTGGGTGTCCGACAGTTGAATCTACCAACTGGTCTATCCTGGGCATTGGGAAGGGATCCTTGGGACACGCCTTGTTCAGGTCCGTAAAGTTTACGCAGACCCACCATTTCCCATTCTTCTTCTTCACCACTATCGTGTTAGCCAACCACTCGGGGTAGAACACCTCCTTGATAGCCCCAGCTTTCTTCAATCTTGCAACCTCTTCTCTCACGGTCGTCGAGGAGCCTGCCTCTTAGGTGTTATGGCTGGGTTCACATTAAGGTGGTGGCAGATGAAATCTGGGTCGACCCCAGGGGCCTCATAGGGGTCCCAAGCAAACACGTCTACATTTTGTCGGAGGAAAGCAGTCAGTGTTAACTTCTCCTCGGGCGGTAGTTCTGAACCAATTTGAAAAAACTTTTCAGGGTCTGCTCCGACAAGTACTTTCTCTAGCTCCTCACAGTTCACATCCGCGGCCGATCCTCCATTACTCGTAGTCGGCGCAGAGGTCTTTGATTGCTATAAGTCCCTCTCGGCCAAAGTGGAGGGCTTATTACCAAGACGTTGTGATATTGCCGACACCATGCATTGCCTAGCCATTTCTTAGCTCCCTATTATTTCCTTGATTTGATCTCCTGACGGATACATTACTTTTTGGTGCAAGGTTGACGGCACAGCCCCTAGTGCATGGATCCATGGCCGGGCAACAATAACGGTGTAGGTGGAGTATGCATCTACGATAATGAAGTTCACTTCTACCACGTCTGAATGTGTTTGCACAGGCAATTTGATCATGCCTTTCGGGATAACAATTTTTCCTTCAAAGCTGACCAGGGGGTAATCGTATGGCGACAGGTCTTCCTGCTTCAAGTTCAGCCCCTTATACAAATCAGGATACATTACCTCCACGGCGCTGCCTTGATCAACTAATACCCTCTTCACGTCATAACCCCCTATTCTGAGTGTGACAACTAGGGCATCATCATGGGGTTGAATGGTCCCTTGTTTGTCTTCCTCCGTGAACCCGATTAATGGCGTGGCGCTCTTTCTAGCTCTCTTGGGTTCTCTGCCGTTTGGCTTAGTTTGGAAACTGCTCACTGACATTACCCTGAAGGGGGCAGATCCTGTCCTTCCAGGTGCGGCGAGAATGACATTAATTGTGCCAATGGGTGGCCTCAACGTACTTTGTCTGATTTCATTGTTTGATGGTTCTTGCCATCCTTCTAGGCGATGCAGTAGATGTTTCAGCTTCCCTTCTCGGACGAGCCGGTCTAAATAGTTCTTCAAGTTCCTGCAATCACCAGTAGTGTGGCCTGGCTCCTGATGGTACGCGCAATACAGGCTCTGATTACGCTTCAAAGGGTCGCCAGCCATCTTCTTTGGCCATTGAAAGAAAGGCTCATACTTCACCTTCTCTAGGATTTTGTGAAGAGGTTCTCGGAACACAGCATGGACTGCTTGAGCCCCGGTAGATCCGGACTGCTCTACATAGTCCCTTCTCGACCTGTTACTGTTGTTAAATCGTTCCGACCTGAAGTCCCTCCTCTCCTCAAGGACGACCTTCGCTTTACCTTTCCCCATCTGCTGGTCCTCCTCGACCCTTTTGTACTTGTCAATTCGGTCCATGAGTTGGCGTACGCTGGTGACTGGCTTTCTAGTGAGGGACTTTCGTAAGCCATGTTCTGTCGGCAAGACCCTTTTGAACGTACTGATGGCGACGTCATCATATTTCCCCTCTATCTCATTATACATTTCCCAGTATCGATCCGAGTAGGCCTTCAGCGTCTCTCCTTCCCGCATGGAGAGGGATAGGAGGGAATCGAGGGGCCGAGGGACTCTAGTGCTGGTGATGAAACGAGAACCAAAAGCCTGCGTCAGCTGTGTAAAGGAATTTATGGAATTCGGTTGGAGGGAATCGAACCATCTCATCGCCATGGGTCCCAAGCTAGATGGGAATATCCTACACATTAACGCCTCATCCCTTGTGTGGACGGCCATCCTCTGGTTGAATTGGCTCACATGCTCCACTGGGTCGGTCCGACAATTGTATATAGCGAATGTTGGTTGATGGAATCGCCGAAGGAGCGCTGCCCTCTCTATTCTACAGGTAAACGGCGACTGGGAGATGCGATCCAAGGCCTTACTCATGGCGTCGTTGGCCAGACCTTGGTAAGATGGGCTTTTGTGGCTGCGTTTACGAGGTCTCTCTTCCTCGTAGGAAAAGGTCTCGCTCGGAGGGGTTCTTGATCTTCGCCGATATTCGTTATCCTCGTCACTGCTAGAGCCCGAGCCGGGTGAAAGACGTTTCTGCTGTGCTCGGCGCAGCTTTTTCTTCAAATCATCAATCTCTTTTCGTAAAGCCTTTCGATCGTTTTGCTCATGGGATGCATGATCCTTCCCCTTTGAACAGTTTTTACTCGTGTGAGAGGTGTTCACGCTTCCCTCTCTTTGGTTATGTGGGTCGTTCCCTCGTTCGACATTTAAAAAATTGTCCTGCCGTTGAGAATCTGCACGTCCGGTTTGGCGCGGGCTTGATCCTTCCATTTCTTACGGTTCACTTGTCGAGACACAAATTCTCCCCACAGATGGCGCCAATTGTAGGGGCGGATTTTGGGGCCCAGGCCCAGCACGCAGGCGATTCTGGCCCAAAAGATCCTCAATAATGAATTTGTAGAGAGTGGGTCGTAGAACTAGGTCTAAACAGAGTGAATGTAGCTGTTAGTAAGCCATGCAACCATTTGAACGTGGGAATGTTTTATTGAGTTTCCTGGGACTACAGTTCATGGGACAATATCTTCTGCTTTGTTTGCAGAACTTCTCTCTCTTTCTCCTTTTTCTCCCCCCCTTGGTCATGAGGATTTTCTTCTCTTATATAGCATCTTTCAAACAATAATGACCCTACACTTGTTTATCATCTGGGCCTCTACTTGAGTGCCTGTCTCATAGGACATCCTCCTTCTTTTCTGTGAGTTGCACTGGCCAAGATAATACTGTTCTCCTGTCCTCTCCACATTAATGCGGCTGGAAAAGTAGCTTCCTTGCATTTAATGCGGCAGTTGTGGTTGCCCCCTGAACGTCTTGCATTTTCCTTTGATTTTGAATGACCTTTCTCAATGTAAAGGGTGTGAATTGGATTTCCCATTTGGTGCGTCCGAGGAGGCACTCCTCCTCGGACGCCCCTAAACAAGCCCGGCCCAACATGATTGGGCTGGGGGTCCTCTGTCCGTATTTTCGCTTTTTATTATGGTTGGGCTTTGTACGGATACCATGGCCCACAGTTTACTGGCGAACTCTACCCCCACACTTTTCATTTTTAGTACTATATAATATTATATATATATATATAGAAAGATACCATATTTATGCCTCCATTTTGAGGGCTAAGGCAAAAAATTTTATTGTTTTCTTTATTAAAAAAAAAAATTTGCACATTGCTTATTTTAAGTAGTACTTTATATTTTTTATTAAAAAAAAAAAAATCCCATACTCTTACTTTTAAAAGACTTTTTTTTTTGGGTGGGAAAATGCAAAGTTATAATCATTTTAATAAAAAAAAAAAACTTATAAACTAATGTGACAATGAATGTAATTGGTGGAATCTCAAAAAAATAATAAATGAGTATTTGAATAAATGATATTTGGGATCCTACAAATTTTATAAGTGAAGCTTACAAAGATGAATAATGTATCATCAATCACCAAAAAAATTTAAAAAAAAAAATTTATTAGATTGTTGAAATATATCAATCATATGCATTTCGATACATCAATTTGTAAATGCTTATATGGTAAAATCTATAATATTTTTAGCACTTTTCAAATACCTTGTTTGACGACAATAAATTTTGCTAATTGAGCAAATAACTCGAATCCTCAACCTTTCACAACTTAATAAAATAAAAATTACGCTTTTCCAACTAAAAAATTATTACTACTTTCGGTCAAGTTATTATGCTTAATGCTAAAGAACAAGTATATTTCGTTCCAGAATATGTCAATATCAACGGTTGGAAAATGGAAATCACTATCTAAGGGATCAGAATATATAGTCAACTATAACAAAAACTAATATCCATATTATAGCTTTAAATTGATTTCATGTGTAAGCTTAGAATGCAAGCTTAGGAGGGAAAAAAAATAAAAAATTTTGAACAACTATTTCTGATTTTTTAGTCTTAAGAGTAATAGACTTTGAATGATTCACATTGCTATCAAATCTTGGAAGTTGAAACCTTACAAACCTGAAATTCAAGGCAGTCTTTTTCCTTTGTATGTGAACATTACCTAATTATGAAGGCTAGAATGGTGGTAGGCGTAATACCATCGCACTTGTTATTTATGAATCCCAACCATATAACTGTCTGTTAGTCCATTCACATTTAAATTCCTCTATTCATGAAAGCAAGTTCCAAATGATTCTGCTCACCTACTCTTCCAAGTTCCAAAGCCATTTTAAAGTTATACAACAAAGGAACAAGTTCTTGCAGAAAAAACCAGACATTTTTAGTAAAAGTCTCCTGACCATAAGGACAACAATTTAAATGTCCAAAAAAGAAAAGTATATAATTTATCACATAAGATAGGAATATTGATTTTCACCTTATTTGGATAGAACCAGGGCCTGTCTCATTTTGCTTTTGCAGGGATAGGAAAGTACTTTAAGGGGTTAAATCTCTTTTACTTGAAATTGTCCAAACTTTGGAAATTTATAGAAGTAGCCTAATTGTGTAGTCACTAGCTTATTAGATAAAAAAAGAAAAAAGAAAAAAGAGCTAGTGGGTAAAGAAAATAGCTAGAAGCAGAGTCATTCACTAGAGGTTCTTAAATTGCAATTTCACTCGAAACAATCTTCATTGTCCCTTCCAACAAATTAGGTACCGCTTGTTTTATGAAATTTATTAGGTTACATTTAAGAAAACCCACAAATGACTAATGATATGGATCTGTAAGAGCCCTAGTATTGGTGGTGCTAAAAAGTTATATTGTTTTTTTTTTTTTGAAGAGAAAATAATATTGCATTGCAAAAAAAAAAGGAGGATACAAATAGAATCTGCCAAGCAGGTTAATGCTGCATATCAGCTTGTACAATAGGATCTAGAAAAGAAGGGGTAACCCCTTTCCACAAGTGGACAGTCCTATTACAACGGGCAAACCGGGCCAGCGCATGGGCAACACCATTAAAAGCCCGATTGAGGTGCCTGAAGGAGCAGAAAACAAAGGATTGATGAGCATGAGAAATGTCCTGAATAATATGTCCGTGAGGGGTTCCAAAGGCAGATTCATTGATGGCATTGATCACTGAGAGAGCATCACATTCAAACATAACCTTGGAGAGTTGTAACTCTTGAGCAAGCAAGATACCTTGCTCCATTGCAAACACCTCCACCAGATCAGTCGTGTAATGGGACTGAAGAGGCTTACAGAAGGCAGCAACGGTTTGGCCTTTGCAGTCCCTGATGATGACTCCAACGCTGGATGACTCTTCAAGATTGAATGAAGACCCCTCAACATTGACTTTAAAGACACTGGGTGGAGGAGGAGACCAGCCAGCTTGGTGAGAGGGTCTAGGCATGAATAAGTCAATATTTACCGCGTCATTGAGCTCCTCAACTAAGTTTTTGGCCATCTGCCAAGTCTGAGAGGGAGAAGAGCATTTATCATCATGTGTAACTTTGTTTCTGTTGAACCAAATTGCCCAAGCAGCAGTGAGGAACATCTCCAAATCAGTGGGAGGTTTGTGGGCTAAAATGTATAAGGCCGAATCATGGAAAGTCCATTTGTTCCTATGGATCATCTGCGGAAACTCAGACCAGAAATTCCAAACCAGATTAACAAAATCACAATAGAGCAGAGCATGATGGACGGTTTCAAGTTCCTTACCACATATTGGACATTCATTGCTAGTAGTGATGCCTCGAGTGCAAATCTTTTCCTTTGTTGGCAGCTCGTTGACACAGGCCCTCCACGCAAAGATTTTAACCTTTGCAGGAAGATTGAGGCGCCGAAGGTTCTTCCAAAGAGGCTTGAGTGGGTCCCCCATGGAGTATTCCACATCATCCTTTGCTTTAATCAAGCCATGGGCAACATGGTACGCACTTTTTACAAAAAATTCACCCCGGTTGTTCCCCATCTAGATCAGTTTGTCATCAGGTAGAGAGTGGCTGATGGGTATTTTTAGAATAGCATCAGCTTCAAAGGGGAGGAAGGAAGCTCTAATCAAATCAGCTCTCCACCATTTTGTGGCCGGATCAATGAGAGAGGACACCATCGGATAGGTTGGGAGGCTAACGGGGGGGGGAGAGATGACTTTGTGTGTGGAAGGGGTAGGTAGCCATTTGTCATCCCATATGTGGATTTGCTTCCCATTGCCCACCCGCCACCGAGTACCTTTTCTAATAACCCTAAGGCTACTGAAAATGCTCCTCCAAGAGTAGGATGGTGAGGAACCAAGTGTTGCACAAAGGATGTCACCGATGGGAAAATATCTTGCCTTGAGGACACGGGCGAGAAGGGAACTTGGATTGGTAAGAATTCTCCAAGCTTGCTTCGCCAACATGGTGAGGTTGAAGGCTTGCAAATTCCGGAAGCCTAAACCCCCTCTTGACTTCGGAAAGCACATTTGTTTCCAACCAACCCAAGCCATCTTTGCTTCATGGTGTTTTTGGCCCTACCAGAAACTCCTTGTCATACTCTCAAGATCCTCACATAGACCTTGAGAGAGCTGAAAATAGCTCATGGTGTAGGTGGGGATTGCTTGGGCAACCGCCTTGATAAGAATTTCCTTACCCCCCATAGAAAGAAGCTTGCCCTTCCAACCGGCTAACTTCTGCCCCACCCGCTCCTTAAGAGAAGAAAACACCTGTTTTTTTGATCTCCCAATGAGGGATGGAAGACCAAGATACTTGGTGTGTCTTGAGTCAATCATCGGCCCCAAAATGGAGAAGATTGCTTCCTTTGTATTTTGGGAGGTGTTTGGGCTGAAGAATATAGAGGATTTATCAGTGTTTATCTTCTGGCCCGAAGCATCCTCGTATTTTTGAAGGATTTGCTTGAGCTCCTGGCATTCGTTTGGATTTGCCTTACAAAAGAGGATGCTGTCATCAGCAAACAAAAGGTGGGTGACACTAGGGCTGCTTCTACAAATGGAAATGCCTGTGAGGAGATGATTTTTGACAGCCTCATGAATAATAGCCAAGAGACCCTTAGCACAAAGGAGGAAGAGACTGGGAGAGAGGGGATCTCCCTGTCGAAGTCCTCTAGATGGAGTGATGTTTCCGAAGGCAGCCCCATTTATAATGACTGAATAAGAGACTGATGTGATACATTGCATTATGAGATTCACCCATCTAGAGCAAAAACCAAATTTTTCCATGACCCGCTTAATAAAACCCCATTCAACCCTATCGAAAGGCTTGCTCATATCGAGCTTGACTGCCATACAGCCCTCTTTCCCAGCTGTTTTATGATTTAAAAAGTGCATAAGCTCGAAAGCCACCAACACATTGTCTGTTATGAGGCGATCCGAGGTGAATGCACTTTGGTTTTCTGAGATGATGTGTGGGAGGAGGGGTTTGAGCCTATTAGCAAGTATTTTGGAAATGAGTTTATAGATTACGTTGCATAAGCTTATGGGCCGGAATTCCGTCATTTTTGTGGGGTTGTTCTTTTTTAGGATTAGGGAAATGTTGGTTTTGTTAATTTCAGCTATTGACAGGTTGTTATTGAGAACATTTAAGACCATATTAGTTACACTATTTCCCACAATATTCCAGTATTTATGATAAAAAATAGCAGACATACCATCGGGTCCGGGTGCTTTGGTTGCATGAATTTGTTTGAGGGTAGTGGCTACCTCCTCTCTGGTGAAGACTTGAGTTAAGCTTTCATTCATATCATCAGACACCCTGGTGGGAATAGCCGCTGCAACCTCTTCAACCCATGTGGGACTAGCAGTGGAATAAATGTTTTCAAAATAAACAACAGCAGCTTGAGCAATACTTTCCTTTTCCTCACACCATCTACCGTGTTCATCCCAAATCCCCAAAATTGTGTTTTGTTTTCACCTTTCCGAAGCATGAGCATGGAAAAATTTGGTGTTCCTGTTACCCTCTTTAAGCCAGTGTGCTTTAGCTCTTTGGCCCCAGTACAGTTCCTCATCATCCAAAAGTTCATTTAGCTCTCTCCGAAGAAATCTAATATTAGAACTTAGCTCCCCATTTTTGTCTTGCTGCGTGAGATTGCTCAAGGCGTTTCGCTTAGATTGAATTTTCTTAGGAATATTGCCATACACAAATGAGCTCCAGATTGATAATTCGGAGGCACAGTGCTTCAAGTTCTCCATAATGCCTACAGGCATGCTCAAGTCAATACCCATCCCCCAAAAAGATTTTCAATACTAGAAGTAGAGACGTAGAACATTGGCTAGAACCACGTCAGGCCTCTGTTTTATTTCTAACCAACACAAGGGGTGCCTCGCCGGGAAATTTGCTCAGACAGACTTGACACTGAGAGATATGTCAGCCTGAAGGGAAAGTCAACACGTCTCGCGAGGAGACAGGATAAACCGTATGGGCCAGTTGTCCTGTTTTGTCCTGTAGTGCTCCAGCTAGCATGACTGTTCAATCTGGCCAGCAGATGCTTGGCACGTGTGGCTACTTCTTGGCGGCTTGCAGTAGCCGCGAAGTCACCCACGAAGTCCCATGCCGCGACACTCTGTTTTCTTGCACACTCGTTTGAGCAAACTGTCACTCTATCTCACTCACTACCCTATACATCAACCACCTATAATTACGGGTTACAAATGCGAAAATACTATAATCTATTATCTATCTGAATAAAGCCTATATATAATGGTTGAATAGAAATTCAACCTTACAATCTCTCTCATCTTTTGGCTATTTCCGTGACAAAACCCTAAAACAGACTCTAGACTTAACATGTGAGTTGGGAACAGTTGAACAAAACTCACTCACACCTAACTCTAGAAGCTGTGAAGCACTTGAATCATATGAACATAATACTCCTGAAACACAACAATACACCATGATCATTGTAAGCAGAAAATTATATAATGCATATGAAACAGGCAATATGTGATCAAGCAAAGATGAAGTTATGAAACAAACCATGGCTTGATCAACCAAGTGAACACCACAAGGTAGTGATCACAGTGCTCATTCACACTTGGAATGAACACAAGGACATACAATTTAACAAGCACAAGGCAAGACACTTGTATGCTCAACACTCAACCAATGCATATCACACAAGGCATATGCATCTAGAAACAATCCTACAAGGGCACAAGAGTGACAGTACATAAACCAAAATGCATACCATTTAGATTAAAGTACTGATTTCAACATAGCATAAAGGCTGCATTAAGCAAGGTACATACCATAAAGCCTACAAACTATGCAAAAGACATAAACCCTAAAAGCTTACACAAGCACATGGGTACAAAACACAAACATTCTGAATAACATCATCAAAATATATTAAACTTTAAACCAAGAGAATAAGTTAAGAGTTAGAAACAATACACCAAAAACATAGTGTATCAAACCCAAAAAAAACATTAAATAGTATGTTTTCAAACCCATAAAACCACTAAAAGTACTTAAAACATAAATATATATAAACAAAGTCTTAGAGTTTGACATGACTCCCCCTCAACACATTACTCCCCCTTAAGGGCTGCTCCCCCTTAAGAGCTGCTTTTTTGCTTCTCAATCGATCATCAATGTCATTATCAACAGAAACATCTCCCCCTTTTTGACAGGAATGGCCAAAGGGTCAGTGTTCAGGCTGGGTGGTGAAGCTGTCAAGTTTTGCAGACAAAACATCAATCTGATCCTGCATAGCTTTCATCCTCTCAGAGTGCTCGGTCTGGACTTCTCTGATCCCATCAAGTCTTTCCAGAATGATTTGGAAAGCATCTGGAGGTGTATCTGAAGAAGTTGATGCTCTGGGTCTTTTGCCACTCCTCCTGGGTGTTGAGGTTGATGCATGCCCTGCTGCCTCTGCTTCAGTCTCCATTGGGACACCTTCTCCTTCATCACCTTCATCTTCTTCTCCTGGAAGCCTAACACTTATCCTTTTGCAGGTAAGCTTGTTAATTGCAGAAGGTGTGGACATGGGACTGATGTCTTGTGGGATAGGAACACCCTTCCTTCTAAAAATCCTCATTAGCAAACTGGGAAAGATCAACTTTGGCCTAGAGGTTGTTCTTGTCTCATCCACAATGGTGTCATATATGTGGGAACTTATGTCTATGAAGTTCTTTTCTTTGAGATCCATCAGAAAGACTGCTCTAGCACAATTGATGGTAGTCAACTTCTTAATGAGATAGAGGTTAAACATCATGATGATTGTTAAACACCTCATGTCCACTGGAAAGGCAGTGGTATTCAAACATTTTCCTTCTCTCTGCCCACCTATCCTTTGTTGGACTGTTTCAATGGAGACACTCCTATCCTTGTAGTTGATAAATTCCTCATCATCTAATCCTTCAAGTCCTAATGCATCATCTATGACATGAGCATCCAAAATGAATTCTTTACCTCTAACCCAGCAACTTAACTCATTCTCCTTTATCACAGCATTTGAGTAAAATTCCCTAATCAGGGGTTCACACACTACAGGGAAATCACTCAGAAGTTTTTCCCATCCTCTTCCTTCAAAACAGCTAGGGATAAAGGTTTGTCTCAAATCCTCCAAATCTACAAATCTTTCTTGAATAATGCCTGCACTCATGAAGTTATCCCTGTATCTCTCAAAATGATGAACTAACCTAAATAGCTTAGAATCCATTTTCAACCTTTTGTCAGCCTTCTTTGCAGGAGTTTTCTTCTTAAGAGGTGAGGGAGCCATCTGTGATCAATCAGAAGAGGCCACAACAGTACAGAGCAATATATGTGTAAAACAAGTCAGTCTCATGTAATTATCAAAGAGATATCATCCATACAAATGAACTTGAAGCATTTAAACACAAGCTACTTAGATCAATCACATGGAAAAGCAAGCCTAAGATAGGAAATACACATAAAAGCATCAGATATAGAAACTAACTTAAAGGCAGTTATAAGTCAATGAGACAAAAACTGGAAAATGATATGACACATAAACAGTATTGTGAAGCACACATATGCTCCCAAAAGATTAACACAAAAGAGCAGGCATATTTAGCACATTAAACTCAAAGCCCCCAAAAAAAACAATTTGAAACAACTCAACAGCTCAAAGATCAGTTAAAATCAAAGAATCACATAGCTAAGCACAGAATGAAGAGTAATAGAGAAACAACTAAGAACAAATCATATTCTGGCAGCAGCATACGCAATCTAATCGTGAACAAGGAGCAAAATCCGAAACACAAACCCATTTCTAAATCACAAATATATGCGAAAGATCAAGGGGAAAAGCACAAAATCAAGTAGAAAAGAGTGGCAGGACTGAAAACCCATACCTGTGACTTGAAGATTTTGAGCTCCAAGTATGCAACAATGGAGATTGGAAATGGGAGCACGGAGTGTTTGGGAGGGAGAAGATGAACGGTCACAAATATTCGAGGGAAAAACTGAAACAAGTTTTAAAACTGCTCCTATTTCTGCCAAACACGCGAATTTCGCGACTGGATGAAGTCGCCACAAAGTCGCCAGCTCAAGCCGCCAAAGCACTCAAGAACAAAATTTTGAAAATTTTTCTAAGTGTTTTTCGCGACTGGAAGGTCTACCCGCGAGTAAGTCGCGAGCTGAGCCGCGAAAATCTCTGAGTGAACCTCGCGACTGGACCTTCCACTCGCGAACAAGTCGCCAAAAATGACCAGCGAAGGTGCGACTGAGGCTCGCGACTTGACATACCCGCGACAGAGCCGCCAAAACAGGGCAAAAACTGGATTTTTGAAATTTTCAGATTTTTCAAACAAAAATACTTTCCAAAAGCACCTAAAACACTCAAAAATCTTTTTGTGCTTGAAATAACAAAGATTGAGCATGTGAAAACACATTTCATCAAGTACAATCACACAAATGAATATGGCATTTATTGAACATAAACTTGTGTGTTGTGTGTGGATATCAACAATGAGATAGTCCTTCGTCTAATGTGAAGTTTCAATGATCAATTCAACCAAGGCATACACAATTAGCACTAGATCATGTGACCCATCTCAATTATAGAAATATGTATATATGACCTCCCACAAAACTTGATAACATGATTTGGAGCTTTACATTTGACTCCACTTTCAATCATAACAATTGATCTTTTTGATCTTTTGAGTCAATCACCTCTCATTGTGAGAGTGATATATGATATTTCACTTTCAGGAATAAGCCTTTGGCTTTTTGAATAAACATTCACTTCAATATAAGGTCGCTTACCATTTTTCCTAGTCAAATACTAGAATGTGCGACAGGCTTTTGCAGCTCAATATCTCTTTTCATTTGGAGATTTACATTTGGTGAGCTCTTTTTAACAAAACAAAAATAAAGAGTGGGAAGATATATAGACACAAGTCTATGCAAGTCTCAAGATCAACAAAACCATTCACTAATCATTCATGACAAGTTTGAAGATCTATTTACAACAATCACAAAGATTTCAAGATTTTTCCAACAGTGATATAAGTGCATGAAAACAAGCAATGCTCGAAAATGCACAAAGCCATTAGCACAAAGGTACAAGGCAAAACAAGTTTTGAGACAAAAACTCAACAAAGTCAATCAAGCTTTTTGATTTTCTAATTTTTATGTGGTTTTTGGATTTTTGACACAATAAACAAAAAGATTGATACGACGAAATTAAATATATTCACAAGTAGACAAGCAAACAATCAAACAGCAAAAATAGCAAGCAAAACAAACAAACATAGTCACAAAGCATAGGAAGTATTAATGCATGGACATGTTGTAATGCTTATGCATGAGTACCCTTATTCACCCTCACGTCACTTGCGTTTGGGGTGATTTCCTTATAGGATTGGGTACGGGAGTTAGGGCTTTCAAACTTTCGTGAGAAGCTTTCCAAGCAGTTGGTGAATGCACCAATCATCTTCATCACGTTCATCATTCCGGGATCACCATTCTGATCTCTAGATTGATCTCCAGCCCAAATTCTTCTATCATTTCTAGGTCCTCCTGACCTTTGAGGAGTTGCACTATTCTTTGCTTTCAGCTTTTGGCAATTTGGTCGAGTATGCCCTTGAAGTCCGCAATAGTGGCACACATAAGTTCCTCTAGGACCTCTTTGTGGTCGAGGACGTGACTTGGCACGAGATTCAGATCTGCCTACAAACTGATTGCGAGGATTTAACATCCGTTGGTTCACCAAATTCTTCTTCTCCTCCACCTCGAGCTTCTCACCAGTAAGGTTAGTTACAACTGGATCTTTAGCCTTTACAAACTTCACTTCTTTATTGACATTTCCAGACGAACTACCTCCTCCGGTATATCCCAATCCGGATTTGTCTGAAAAGCTCTTTTGAGATGAGATAACATCATCTAGCTTCTTGGTGGTGACCCTTTCTACTCTAGCATTTGCTTGCACAACCTCACTCTCAAGAAATCTTACTTTTGTGTAAGCTTCGGACAACTCTCCATTCAGAGTTTCTATCTCACATTTGGCCTCCCTATATCGGATTAGGAGACTTTTGTAGTCCTCCTCAGCCTTCTTCATTTTTCTCACAGCAGCCTTGGCCACCCTTGTGTATTTCCCGGACTTCTCCAAGAGTGAGTTGTAATTCTCCTGAAGATTTGCTGTGCTTCCATCTTCTTCAGCATCCGATTCTTCAACATTTCCTAGTGATTCATCATCACTATGTTCTCCAAGGTCTCGCACAAGCAGATTCAGCTCATCTGAAGACTCAACATAAGCAATAGTCATAAAAGCCGAATAGTTCCCCTCTCCATCACAGCTCTCTTCAGATTCTGAGTCAGACGAATCCGAGTCGCTCAAGGTCGTGGCATACACTTTACCTTTCGATTTCAAATAATTCGGACATTCCTTCTTGAAGTGTCCATGCCCGTTACATTCGAAACAAGTGACACCTTGTGTAGATTGGGATTCTTTTCCATCTTTCCTTTTGAATTCCCTTTTCTCCCTTCCAGAACTTTGGAATTTTCTTTTATCATCAAATTTGCCATTATTTTTGAATTTCAAAAACTTTTTGAAATTTTTGACAAGGTATGCAACATCTTTGTCAACCACATCTTCTCCCGATGAGTCTTGATCTTCCACCTTCTCATTAATGGTCTTTAGAGTAAGAGATTTACTCTTCCGTTGATTAGGCAGCGACATCTCATAAGTCTGCAGAGAACCAACCAGCTCTTGCACTTTGATGTCATCGAGGTCCTTGCTCTCTTCAATTGCTGTCACTTTAGCTCGAAAACTTTCCGGCAATGATCGAAGGATCTTCCTTACAATCTTCGAGTCCTCCGTTTTCTTCCCCAAGTTGAACTTGCTGACAACCACTTCATTTAACTTCCCATAGAAAGAGTCAAAAGACTCATCCTCACTCATTTTGAGCTCCTCAAACCGAGTGGTCAGCATTTGTAACTTGGTGTCTTTCACTTTCTTCGTGCCTTCATAGGTAGTTTCCAAAATCTCCCATGCTTCTTTGGCCACGGTAATATGAGAAGTCCTGTGAAATTCATCTGGAGACACACCACAGAAAATAGCATTGAGTGTTTACTGTTAGCATTAGATGCAACAAGTGCTGCCTTATCCCATGTGGATTTGGCTGCCTCTGGTTTGGTCCAACCAATCTCAACAGCATCCTAAACGGATTCATCAATAGAACACAGAAAAGCTCTCATTCGAACCTTCCAAAAAGCATAATTACTACCATCAAAATATGGAGGTGCATTTAGGGATTGAGACCTATCAATCTCAAAAGGGAGTCAAGGATCACACAATGGTAATGAAACCAATATCAGTGTACCCGCTCTGATACCAATTGAAAGTTCAAAAACGTGTAAAAACACCTTTGAACGTTTAGACCCCCAAATTACAACTTAATCAATTCAAGCAATATGTCAAACAACTAGTGTGCGGAAACTTAACATATGCTATCATACGAAATTGATTAAACACTATCTAAGCCATAACAGATTAAAATCCACAGCAGATAAATAAAAAGGCAAAGATAGAGAGGAAGGAAGATGCAAACACAAAGACAACACGCGATGTGTTATCGAAGAGGAAACCGAAGCCCTCGGTGAAAAACCTCTCCGCCGCCCTCCAAGCGGTAATCAATCCACTAGAAAATATAGTTGGGATACAAGGACAGCAATAGACCCTCCAAGCCTAATCTACCCAGTGCACCTAAACCCTCCAAGCTTCTTGCTCCAACAAGGTTGCGCCGAACCTTTTTCTTTTCTAGCTTTCCGGATTCCGCTACTAGACCGTAGCATCAACCAATGAAGATTGGCTCCTTCCTAACTGCTTCCCAGAAATCCAAACAGCAGTCTCACAATGATGATGATGGTGAGAACTAGGTTTGGTATAATGCCTCTCAAGGATTTAACAATGGAGAGGAAGAGAGTTGAGGAATTTGAAGAGTCTCTAAGGTATAGATTGTGTGTGAATCAATCTTGTTTTTCTTTGGGGTTTCTCTCTCAAAATTCTCTCTGGAAGCTCTCTTTCAATCGTGGGTAATAGGTGTATTTATACTAAAGTGGAGAGGAATGTGAAACGTCAGGTTTTTTACAAAACAGGGGTGGCTCGCGGCTTGACCTCGCGGCTTGACTAAGTCGCGAGGTCCAGTCGCGAGATAACCGTATGGCCAGTTGTCCTGTTTTGTCCTGTAGTGCTCCAGCTAGCATGACTGTTCATCTTCCAGCATGCTTGGCACGTGTGCTGCTTCTGGCGGCTTGCAGCCGCGAGTCACCCGCGAGTTCCAGCCGCGAGTCTCTGTTTTCTTGCACACTCTATCTCACTCACTACCCTTACATCAAACCCACCTAAATACAGGGTTACTAAATACTGAATTACAAGCAAATTTGGCATGGAATAAAGCCAATTAGATGGTTGAATAAATTCAACCTTACAGTTTGTGTTTCGGCTGTTGCTCTTTGTCCATGCTTCGCTTGAGGAAGCTATTGATTTAGTTTGATCTTAATTAAGTTGTTGGTTTTATTCTTCATCATGTGCTTAGCTAGAGTTTGTTATTTGTTGGTTACTCATTTTGTCTGATCTTATGTTGATGTGTTGATTCAAAATGTTCCTGTTTTGGCTGTGAGGTTTACTGTGCTGAATATGTGCCTGTCCATCTATTGTGTGCATCTGTCTTTTGTTCTTTAAGTCATGTCATACTCATTAATTTGTATGTCTCATTGACATATATTTGTCTTTTGGATGTTTTCAATCTCTGTTGCTTTAATACTCCCCTACATTATACCAGTTGTTCTTGTGTATCCACTTTTAGACTTGTTCATCTGTGTGGTTGATTTAAGTAGCATGAGGTTTAATTGTTTTAGTTCATCTGTGTGGTTGCAGTTTTGTCCTTGTTTCTAACAAAGTACTGATTTGTTCTACACATGTATTGTACTATGTTGTTGTGGCCTCTTCTGATTGTTCACAGATGGCTCCTTCATCTCCAAAGAAGAAAACACATGTAAAGAAAGCAGATAAAAGAATGAAAATGGACCCTAACTTGTTCAAGTCTGTTTCCCACTTTGAGAGATGCAAGGACTTCTTCCTAAAGGCAGGAATTATTCAAGAAAGGTTTGTGGATTTGGAGGATTTGAGAGGCACTTTTATCCCCAGCTGTTTTGAAGGGAGAGGATGGGAAAAGCTTCTGTGTGATCTCCCGATTGTGTGTGAACCCCTGATTAGGGAGTTTTATTCTAATGCTGTGATAAGGGAGGATGATCTAAGCTGCTGGGTTAGAGGTAAAGAGTTCACTTTGGATGCACATGACATTGATGATGTGCTAGGTCTTGAAGGATTAGAAGATCAGGAGTTTGTCAATTACAAAGATAGGATTCTATGTATTGAAACTGTATAACAGAGGATAGGTGGACAGAGAGAAGGGAAATGTATGAATACCACAGCTTTTCCAGTGGACATGAGGTGTCTCACTATAATCATGATGTTTAACCTCTACCCCATAAGGAAGTTGACTACAATCAACTGTGCACGAGCAATTTTTCTGATGGACCTCAAAGAAAGGACATTCATTGACATCAGTTCCCACATATATGACACTATTGTGGATGAGACTAGAACCACTTCTAGGCCAAAATTGATCTTCCCTAGTTTGCTCATGAGGATCTTTAGAAAGAAGGGTGTTCCAATCCCTCAAGACATCAGTCCCATGTCCACACCTTCTGCAATTAACAAAAAAACCTTCAAAATGATAAGTGTTAGGCTTCCAGGTGAAGAAGATGAAGGTGATAAAGGAGAGGGTGTCCTAATGGAGACTGAGGCAGAGGCAGCAGGGCATGCATCAACCTCAACACCCAGGAGGAGTGGCAAAAGGACTAGAGCATCAACTTCTTCAGATACACCTCAAGATGCATTTCAAGTCATTCTGGAACGACTTGATGGAATCAGAGGGGTCCAGACCGAGCACTCTGAGAGGATGGCAACCATGCAGGCCTAGATTGATATTTTGTCTACAAAACTTGACAGCTTCACCACCCAGCATGGATAGTGACCCTTTGGCCATTCCGGTCAAAAAGGGGGAGAAATATAATTTCTGTGTTGTTGAGAAGCAGAAAAGCAGCTCTTACGGGGGAGTAATATGTTGAGGGGGAGTAGTCAAAATCAGACATTGTTTATCTGTGTTTATGTTTTTGGGTATTTAGTGTTTATGGGTTTGATACACTGTGGTTTTGGTGTATTTCTGTCTCCAACTCATAACTTGAACTTAGTTTACTCTTTTATATATAATGTTGATGTTATTCAGTATATATTGTGTTTTTGTACCCATGTTGCTTATGTAAGCTTTTAGGGTTATGTTTTATGCATGTTTGTAGGTTTTATGATTTGTACCATGCTTTATGCAGTCTTTTATGCTTTGTTTAAATCAGTACTTCTATCTAAATGTATTGCATTTTCTTTTAAGTACTGTCACTCTTGTGCCCTTGTAGGATTGTTCCTAGGTGCACATACTTAGTGTATTATGCATTGGTTGAGTGTTAGGCATGCAAGTAACTTGCTTTGATCTTGTTAACTTGTATGTTCAAGTGTTCATTCCAAGTAACTTGCTTTGAACTTGTTAACTTGTATGTTCAAGTGTTCATTCCAAGTGTGAATGAACACTATGATCACTACCTTGTGATGATTACTTGGTTAATCAAGCCATGATTTGATACTTTACTTCATCTTTGCTTGATCACCTTAAGCCTGTTTCATATGCATTTCATACTTTTCTGCATACAATGATCATGGTGTATTGTTGTGTTTCAGGAGTTTCATGTTCTTATGATTCAAGTGCTTCACAGCTTCTAGAGTTAGGTGTGAGTGAGTTTTGCTCAATTGTTCCCAACTCACATGTTAAGTCTAGAGTCTGTTTTAGGGTTTTGTCACGGAATAGCCAAAGGGGGAGATTGTAAGATTGAATTTAATCAACCATCTTATTGGCTTTATTCCGTGCCAAATTTGTTTGTATTTCAGTATTTAGTAACCCTGTATTTAGGTGGATTTGTTGTAAGGGTAATGAGTGAGATAGAGTGTTGATTGCTCAAGAGTGTGCAAGAAAACAGAGACTCGCGGCTTGATCTCGTGGGTGACTCGTGGCTGCAAGCCGCTAGATGCAGCACACGTGCCAAGCATGCCAGAAGGTGAACAATCATGCTAGTTGGAGCACTACAGGATAAAACAGGACAACTGGCCATACGGTAATCTCGCGACTCAGTTAAGTCACGAGGCCAAGCCACGAGCCACCCCTGTTTTGAAAAACCTGACGTTTCACATTCTCCTCTCACCCCAATATAAATACCCCTTATACCCATAAATGAAAGAGAGCTTCCAGAGAGAATTTTGAGAGAGAAACCCTAGAGTAAAACAAGATTGATTCACCTACAATCTATACATTAAAGTCTTTTCAAATTCCTCAACTTTCTTCCTCTCCATTGTCAAACTCTTGAGAGTCATTTTACCAAAGCCTTGTTCTCACCATATTCATCACTGTGAGAGGGCTGTTTGGTGTTCTGTGAAGCAGTTAGGAAGGAACTAATCTACATTGGTTGATGCTACGGTCTAGTAGCAGAATCCGGGAAGCTAGAAAAGACAAAGGTTCGGCGCAACCTCGTTGGAGCAAGAAGCTTGGAGGGCTTAAGTGCACTGGGTAGATTAGGCTTGGAGGGTCTATTGCTGTCCATGTACCCCAACTACATTTTCTAGTGGATTGTTTACCGTTTGGGGGGCGGCGGAGAGGTTTTACGCCGAGGGCTTCGGTTTCCTCTTCGATAACATATCGCATGTTGTCTTTGTGTTTGCATCTTCTTTCCCTTTTATCTTTGCCTTTTATTATCTGCTGTGGGTTGTGATTTTAATTTGGCTTGGATAGTTTTTCCAATTCTATATAATAGCTTATGTTCATTTTTCGCACACTAGTTGTTTGACATAAAGCTTGAATTGGTTAATTTGTAAATTGGGGGTCTAAACGTTCAAGGGTGTTTATACACATATTTGAACTTTCACTTTTGAAACACGAGACAAGACATATATGGAGTATACATTATGGAATGCGACCAGACACCTTCAAGCATAATTGTGATCAAGTGTTTGAAGAGAAAATCCACAATTTGATATTAATTTAGAGAGAATTCTTCTAACCAATGACCTACCTTTATGAATTCCTTTATGGAAGAAACACAAGCTAGTTGAAGACCTAACTTGTACTATAAGAATTCAAGGCTGTCACTAGATGCTCAAAGAAAATGTTTATTAAGGAAATTTATTCAGGTTAAATTACACTAACTTCTTCAAAAGTTTTTCGTTATTATACTCACCTCTCCTCTAATTAGTATTGCCCAACTATTGTTGCAAGCTGGTGTGTATGCAATATGTAATTATGTATTCAAATAAACGGTCGGGATTAATGCTTTTCCAAAAATAAAACTGCCTTGATAAATTTAAGGCACTTAATTAAGAGCCTTAAATTTCTTTTCTGTCTATGATTTTCTTCCAAACTTTGGTTCATATCCAAAGTATAGAAAGTGACTGGTGGGGCCAGAAAGTTATATTTCCATTAGGCATAATGGCCCCATTTAAGGACTAAGTTTAGCAACAAAATTGGTTATAACATAAGGTTATAAACTCACTCAATAAAATAAATATTACAATATATTTTGAAAATCTAACCATTAAATTACATGTTCTTTACGCTCTTAATATACATATTAAATTTTGTGTCAATCGGATATTATTTACTATATGATCTATAAGCTTATATTTTGTACATAATTTTAAATTACAAAAACTAACAATTTAAAAAATTTATTGATGACATAACTATTGATCTTTAATTTTCTTGAAATTTTGCAAGTATGGAGGATATAAGAAGAAGATGCGATCCAATGGTGAATTTGTCAAAATTCACCTCCAATAAAAAAATATTAAGTAAGTTTGTAGCTTAAGGCTACAACTAATTTTGTAACTAAATTTTGTCCCCCATTTAATATCAAAACTCCAAGAATTGAAGCACTTTCATAAATGAGTCCATGCAAAATTTAGCTACAATTCCTTATGTTTGTACATTAAAATTTTCAAATCAAATTCAATATCATGGTTGTATTGATCAATAAAACACAATTTTTTTAAGACAATTAAATTTTACACAGTCATATGTTTGAATTTAATCCTAAAACCTAATGTACTATGCCTAAAAAACTTTACCTAAGTTAAGAATGTCAGAAATTATCATGAACGCATTCAAGGTTCAAATCCCTCCGCCTCACCACTGCAACTACCAAATTATTAAAAATAAAAACTATTATGTATACGTGTGTACTACTTCACTCTTATGTCCAACTACTTCTCTCTTAATCTTAATGAGAAAAAGAACTGTCCATATATTAATCTTATTATAGACTGAAACTTGGTGTCTGGACTCTTAAAAGTCTCTTATATGACTAGGTCTTCTTCATACGTCCACAGCAATGCGGATAATAGTCATGATAAACCAAAAGGAAGGATTACGACTTATCAGTTTCAGCTGGTCACTTTGGCCATTCAGTGATAAAATGCATCCAACTTACTTTCACATTCAAAACTTTGGCACAAAGGCAATACTTTTTCTTTTTCTTTCAACAAGTGGGGGCAGCCTAGCAGGGTTAAATGGAACATATGCCTTTAGGCATAATTGTTCAAGTGTTTTGAAGAAAAAAATCCACAAGTTGATATTAATTTTAGAGAGAATTCTTTGTACCTATGGCCTACCTTTATCAAATCCTTTTTTTATAGAAACACAAGCTTGTTTAAGAGGTAACTTAGGGTTAGTCTTTGTTTTATTCTAAGATGCATGGATGCCGAGACGGGTACAAATATGATACATTGAGGATATGTGCATTCAGGGCCGGCTTTAAGTCTAGGCCACTTAGGCTATTGCCTAAGGATCCCTACTAGAGAAAGCCCCAAATTTTGGGGAAATTTTTTATTTTGATTTTTTTTAATTTTCTTTTTTGTGATATAGAAAAAAAAAGTTTTACATTTTTCCTCTTCCTTTAAGAAGTTTCAAATAATTGAGTAATGTTATAAATAAAATAACTTTAAATGCATAGGTCTTACAAATATATGTACCACTAATCATAAGAAGTGATTCATATAGGAAAATGCTAGAAATATTGTAAATTTTATTCATAACCCTTATAAATTGATGTGACAATTAATATAATTTGTGGACTTCAACAACCTATTAGATGCAATTTTAAATTACGTTTTGTGATTGGTGATACATCTTGATAAGCCTCATGTTGTAAAATTTACAATATCTCTACTATCATTCATTCAAATACTTGTTTATTATCTTCTTGAAGTGTCACAGATCACATTTGTTAGTACATCATTTGTAAGTGTTTTTGTAGTAAAATTTCTTACAACTTTAACATTTTTTCACAAAAAATAATATAAAATAATAAGAATGTAATTTTTTCTATAAAAACATTTATGATATTAAACACTAGTTAAATTTTTTTTTTTTTTTTGAAAAAAGATTAAATATTATTTAAGTGATAACAAAAAGGCCCCTTTTGAATATATTTCCTTGGGCCTCCAAATTTGTTGGGCTAGCCTTACATGTATTAATTACTTATTAAATATTTATATATATTTGTTAAGCATTTATTTTTCATATATTATTAAGTATATATGAATTTAAAAAAATAATGAATAATAAATTGAATCCATGGCCATCAAATGATGTTTAGAATACAAACTAAGATCCAAAATAGTAAATTTAAGATAACTAGATAAGTGTATACACTAAACTAATATATAAAAATTATAAATAAAAATTGTTTCAAGTTTGGCCTATCTCTAACTATTGGGGGTTGGGACGTTACAACCATATCCAATTCATATCAAAGGTGTATCCTGAACGTATTGACACTTTTTTCTCTCAAAAAAAAAAAAAAAACTCGGTACATATCTTTAGAGTATACAGTATGAAACCAGTATAACATCCTAGGTTTTAATGTTAGTCTTTTATAATCCTTTCACTACAAAAAAAAAAAAAAAAAAAAGTTGGACTATTGTGGCGGTTTTCTTGCTACAGGTGCAAAAAACGCAGCTATATGTTGTCTATTGCGGCGTTTTTGGGACCGCTGCTACAAGTATAGTCTTTTGCGGCGTCCTACAGTGGCGGGACATAAAACCGCCTCCATATATATGTTTTAGCAGCAGTAACGTAGATATAGCAATGCTCCTAAAACCTGCCGCAATAAATACATCATTTTGCATAGATGCTATAGTGGCGGTAGAGAAAAACACCGCAATATGCGAGCTGTAGCAGCGTTTTGTATGACCGCCGCAATAGGGACTCCTTTTTGCGGCGCTTTTCCTTAGTTATAGCAGCGGGTTAGACCGCCGCTATAGACCTTCTAACTCCCCGCTTCTCCCCAAATCTTCCCTCTATTTTTTTTGGCTTTTCATTTTTAGCGCCTTTTCATTTTTGACAAAAACATTGTATCTCTCTATCTCTCTAACTCTTTAGAGACCCAAAACACACTATTCACTGTATCGCTCTTTAACTCTTCAGAGACCCAAAATCCCACCCAAGCACCCAGCTCAAACACTATTTATCTTTTAAACTCTCTCTCTCTCTCTCTAAATCATAGACCCAAAATCCCACCACCGCCGCCGCCTTCACAACAACCCCACCACCACCACCAAACACTCCGTGGCCACCACCTAGGAACCCCAATCCACCTCGTCAACGCCACCTAGCAACCTCAATCCACCTCGTCGCTGCCACCTCATTTCACTCCCAAAAACCAAACGTTCTCTCTGTAAATTGTCTCGAACACTCTTTCTATTTTTTTTTTTTTTTTTTTTTTTTTTTATCTATGCGTTGGTTTGTGATTTCCAAATGTGCGTTGGTTTGTTAATGTGATTAGGGTATTTTACTACTCTTGTTTGATTGTTAATGATTATTTTTTATTTTTGGTTTGAGTTGTTAGATGTGTCCAAATGCATTATTATTGTCTCAGTTTGTGTTTCATTGCTGACAATGTAGTGGAAAATAAAGGAAAATGGAGAGCTTGAAATTGATTTTTTTTTTTTTTTTTGGGTCTTGGTTTGTGTTTGGGTGCTGAGAAAATGGTAGATAGGAAAGGAAAATTAGAGGGAAATTAGCTCGGTTCAAATTTCTTTGCATACATGCACTGTTTAAGATAATTTGTCTACACTCTCATCTTGTGGGGTTGATTTTTTTCTCTATGTCTCAATTTTGGAGTTTTTAAGGTTCTAGATTACTATGTAAAAGTTAGTTCCTTCTTGGTTAATTTTCACAGATCTGGCTTTATTGTATTTTTTTAATTAATTTTAATGATGGGTTTTAGGCATGTAAGATAATGTTGTTGGATTAAGGTTTGGTTGGGCTGATTTGGGAGTTTGGAGTTTAACAATAATTGTTTTGTTGCTATTTGTCTGTGTGTTTTGATTTTTTTTTTTTTGTTATTGTAAAGTTGTGATTTACAACTATGTTTTATGTTGGCTTTATTTCATGACAAAAAGTGTTGTAATTGCTCTAATTTTGTTCCTTGTATTTTGTGGGATTTTATTGTATTGGGTTTAGTATTAAGTTGGTGAAGACTCAAGCTTAAATGAAGAATCAGTGGATTTCGCGAGAAGCTCGCAAGAAGCTAAGCCGTGAAAGAGCATGTGAGGAGCACATGACTGGAAGCTGAAGAGTCATGCCAGGCTGTCGTTTTTGCAAGTGTCTCGCGGGTAAGGCCTTCCCGCGAGACAGTCACGAAACATTCTGCCTGGAGGATTTTTATGTGTGAATTCCTTACCCTTCACCCATACTATATATACCCTCATTACCCACAAATGTAAGTGAGGCCATTCAGAGAGAAAAACCCTAGATAGGTTTTCTACAACACACACACCCATCTTTTTGAGAGAAAGCTACTCATCCTTAGTGAGAATTAATTGTAGCCTCTTCTCCTTCCCTCTCCCATTTCCATACCCTTGAGAGGAGATTTGTACCCAAACACAATCCACACCTTTTCAGAGTGTAGTGAGTGTTTTTGGTGTTGATGGGAAGCATTGGAAGATGCCAAGGTTGGCGGATGCAACATGGAGCTTGTTGCGGGATCCGGAGAGCTAGAGAAGACACGATTTTGAGAAGCCTTGTTGGAGTAGGAGCTTGGAGGGCTTAGGTACAGAGGGTGGATTAGGCTTGGAGGGTCTCTTGCTTACCCATGTATCCCAACTAATTGTCTAGTGGATCGATTACCGCTTGAAGGGCGGCGGAGAGGTTTTTCGCCGAGTTCTTCGGTTTCCTCTTTGATTACACGTCTCGGTGTTATCTGTGTTTGCATCTCTTTTCCCTCCTCTTATTCATTTCATTTTACTACTGTATTGCTTTAAATATGAATTAGAGTAGCTCTCTTGCTTGTATGCTTGTGTTTACACTATTCCGCACTAAGTATTAAGTTAGTGTAAAATCAACCAAGTCGTAATTTAAATTGAGGGTTTAAACAAGCTCTTGTGTTTTTCACACATTTCGAGCTTTCAGTTACCAAATGCAAGATTGTATCTGGGTTTCTTCAAAGCTGAACTATGTTTTAATTTAGTGTAGTTGATATGTTTACTAATTAAATAGAAAGTTTTTAGAATGTAGTTCTTGCTAGTTATTGGTATTTAGATACAATGTACCTTTGGTTTGAAATTGTCTCATGGATTCTGCCAAAAAAGGGAAAAAAAAATAATGCAATAAGAGAATAAGATAGTTGTGTAAATGCCACCCTGGTGAATCCCAAATATCCAATTATGTTTCTGTTTGATCTGCTGGATTGTGTGATTTAAGGGTTTATACTCCATTTATCATCGATGGCTTTCCAGAAAAGGGAGGAAATGCATTTTGGATTCAAGTATTGTTGTTGTTAATAATAATTAGTTACATGTAACATTATATTACATTTTTCTGCTTTTGTTTTTGTTTTTGTTTCTTTTTTGTTATGTTATGTAATGTGTCCAGCATTATATTTCATTCATATCAACTTGTCTTTTACTTGTCGTTGTGCTTATATACTTGTTTTTATTTTACACTTTAACAGTTGAAATGGCAAGGCGAAAATCAAATTTGCGCACATGTTCCAAGAGCGTAACCGTGGAAGGAGCTTCTACAGAATATGTGGATGAAGAAACGAACCAAGAAATGCACGAAGCTTCTACGCAAGGTATGGGCTTACAACTTGATATCAAATTTGCAATTAGTTTGCTTAAAAATTATATTAAAAATAAATAAATAAAGGAGTAGCCTCTACGTCTCAGCCCCTACCCTATATGTCTCATGATGTTTGTTGTCTATTTTTATATATTTTTTTTTAAATGTGATAGTTTTATTTGTTATGCCTGTATGCATGTTAAAACTCTCAAGTTCTATAGTTAGGTTCATGTTAATCATTTAATTGCTAATCAATACAATCATGCTCAAGTATGTTATTCAAACAATAATAGTATCAATCATAGTTGCAAATTTAATAAGCAAAACATGTATCCATGCCTTCACTCTAATCCACCTAGATAGTTGAATTTTTATTTAAAAATTCTTAAGTTGAATTTAAACTGAAAATTCAATTCCACTTTATTTAAACTGATGCTAATTTCTTAAGTTGAATTTTCTAATATTATGCCCCACCATCTACTAACTAGTAAACAAGAAGATAGAGAAAGAAAAGACCTTTGTTTTTTTTTTTTTTTTTGGTTGGGTTCTCATTGTTTATCTTTGTATTTGTGTGTTTTTAGATAAATTAGCCATCTTTAATGAGAAATCCTCTGTATATAGCAAATATGAGGGTCTTTCTGGGTTGGTTTCTTTTTACTCACTACAACAAAATGTATTTTTAGTGACGAATTTTAGTGAGGAAAACTTCTTCGTCACTAAAAACTTACATTTAGCGACGAAATTTGAATTTCGTCGCTAAAAATGAAAACTAATGACTTTTAGTGACAAAATTGAAATTTCGTCGCTATTTGTTGATTTGAAACAAGGGCGCCAAAAGGAAAAAGTATGGCGCGAATTTAATAAGGATATAGAGACGAAATTTTTTGTCGCTGAAACTCAAAGTTTTTTGCGACAAAATAATTTCGTCGCTGTAGATTTTGCTTGGAGATTATCAGCGACAAAACAAATGTCGTCGCTAAAAGAACCTAACAGCAACGAAACCATTTCGTCGCTAAAAAATCAATCGATTATCTTAAGGCATTTTAGCGACCGAACTCTAATTCATCACTAAAGGCAGGCAATAGCAACGAACCCAAGTCGTCACTAAAGAGGTCATATATATATACACTCATCAACCCCTTTTTTTTCCCCTTACTCACCTTCAACCTCTTCTTCTTAAACTGATGCTCCCTCACTCACCCTCTCCCACACACCGTCGACCCCTTAACTCACTAGCGCTGACCCAGCCCCTGCCAGCAATGCTGATCTAGCCCAAGTCCCTCACCATTGCCACCGACCAGCCTCTTTTTTTTTCACTCACTCACTTCGATTCGCTCTCACTTAATCACGATGCCGATGCCGACGCCGACCTAGCCACCGGCGCCATCAACAATAGCGATGTCCCCAACCTCTCCCCAAATGACGCCGTCGAGCTCAACTCCTACATCACCGTTCAAGAGATCGACGGTTCTACTCCCACTCCCAAAACAAGGTACCCCCTCATCTCATCTTATCTCATCTCTTTGTTTCAATTTTCAGATCTCAAGTTTTAGATAAAAATACTCTTGATGATTAAAAGAGAAGAAGTATTTTTTTTTAATACTAAAAGACGAAAAACTTCAGTCCCGTTTGGCTTCTTTACTATCGAGCTTTCGCTTTCGTTTGCTTGGCTTGGTTGTTATATGAAACTAGCTTTTAACCCGCACTATGTGCGAGAACCTTTTTAATTACATTTATTAGAAATAAATTTTTTTTAATAATATGTAAATACACTTTCACCACATACTAAACACCCATCACATATCTTCATTTACAAATCTAATTACAAACACTGTAGGCAGATACCAAAAACTAATTTAACCCAATTATTTAAAACAGAACCAAATCTAATACAAATACCCAATACAAAATTTATTTTAAACCCAATACCATAATTAAAACCAAATCTAACTCAAATATCTAAATCTAAAACAATCCGACCAAGTGCACTTGAAGATGTTGATTCAACATCAGCTAATTTTTTCAACATCAGCTAAGGTAGATGAATAAATATCCCCCTTTTGAGACAAAGTGAGAGACAAAGAGAAATGAAGAATTTGAATGATGTGAGATTTGTTCCTACTACCTTCCAATTGGCCAATTTTTTTTCCCCTTCTTATTTTTTGCCTATCATGTCCCTTTCATGAGGAATGAATATAGACCTTTGTAGATTTCGTTCAATCCCAACATTTATATATTGCACAAAGTAAATGTATCTTAGAAGCTTGATAAGAAACTAAAAAAAAAAAATCATAAATGCATATAGACCACAAAGTTTGATAAGAAACTATGTTTTGTTTAAGCTACCTTAGGACACAAATTTTCTCAACCTCATTAATTTAAGACACATATTCTCCATACTCTATCCATTCAATAGATGGTTAATTCAATTTCACAACTCCAACTAAACCATACTAACTGAAAAAGAAAAAAGAAAAATCCTATTGAAGTCTAAACATATATGCATTTTTTTAACACATGACATACATACCAACCAAAAAACTACACAAAACATATTGGTTATAAACCAAATTATTAGTTGTATGTTAAAGGACAAAGAAATTGCTAATTTTGAGATTTTACTGAGATATTATATATGAACACTTTAGTTTCTATTCAAATGCATGTTCAATTACAAAAATGATTTCTTAACTCTTTACTATAAGTGGCTAAAGTAAGATTCTACCAAAATTAAGCACAGATATTGAAGAAAGAATCTTGTGCTTGATCTGAGCTCCAAATCACAGTGATTTCCCCCTTTAAGCCATAGTGATTCATACTTCTCTTTACATAATTCCCAGAGTTGCTTACCATGGGAGCAATCAAGAACTTCATATGAAGTCACCTACAAAAGGATATAAAAGAGTCAGACTACAAAAAAATTAATTTATACCAGCATGTGGTAGTATTTTCACTTATTTCAGAAAACTCTCTTGGTGGGAAGCAAACAATCTACTTGTGATTATAAATGCTTACTTATAAATGAATGCCCTAAGAGAAGAAAGACCATGGCTCATTAACTTTAGAAGATTTTACAGAAGAAAAAGCTATTAATATTGGATTAGAAATATATATTTTTTGATATGTTTGGCATGACCAACATGAAGATTTATTGAGTTTCTCTGATGCATCTTAGAAGTGTTAAATATCCACTCTTAATATTGGTGCTTCTCCACCAAAAGTCTACACATATGCATATCCTAATAAATTCCTTAATGTATACCTGTACCAACTTGCCCAAGTTTAAAATTCACAAAAATATAGAGGACAAAACAGGGGTATGTTAAACAGGGGTCTGTCTACATTCTCATGTATTTTTTTTAAAAGTTCCTTTGACACTTAAATGTGAAAAGAAAACAATTGAAGAGCAGAAATTGTCGTTGAACATTCCACTTGACAAAAGACAATTAATCCTATCCATGAAGAATAGATGATCATTGTACAAATGCATATTATCGTTTCTTAAAAGTATGAATTTTGGATGGCTGTAGGTAAAATGTTGAATTTCAGTGATCAAAAAAATGTGAATTTCTCAAAAACTCTTCTCATAAAATAAAAAGGAAAAAGTTACTTTCCCACCAACAATGAAAACCCAACAGGAACTCATTATGCCACCCAAAAAAATAAGAAAGAAAAAATCTTTATAGCTATCAATGATGAAACAAAATTGATGGTGTCACAAAAAACACCAACTCCTGAACTCGTCCATATGGCTCGTCCAATGAAAGACCAACTAGGGCGAACCAAGCATCCGAGGTGATCATCCCAAGCGTCCTTGATGACCACGTCCGTCTTTGGACGGACGAGATCCCATGGGAAGCTTGTCCATCCTTAGAATCATTTGGACAAGGACGAGTCGTCCTCGATAGTCTCGTCCGTCCTTAATGAAGGATGGACAAGTTCATTGGATTGGACTACTATGTGCTAAATTCTCCATTAACCACTATGGAGCATAAGTCCAACTGAGGTAACTTCCATGGCGGTTATGGAAGTTACCTCCAAATTCTCCGGACTCCTAGACAAAAGGAACAGTTATTAAATAGATAACCGTTTCACACATACTATATAAGCATTCTTCGATGAGAAGGTAAGGTCATTCAGACATTTTATTTTAGAAATCATTCCCTTCTTATTGAGAATTACAAATTCACTAACTTCACCATCGGAGGACTTTTGGCCGG
Organism: Quercus lobata; assembly: GCF_001633185.2. NCBI lineage: Eukaryota > Viridiplantae > Streptophyta > Magnoliopsida > Fagales > Fagaceae > Quercus > Quercus lobata. The sequence continues at coordinate 55,142,930 of NC_044904.1, forward strand.
TCCCCTCTGACTTAGTATTTGTTTTCAGGATTAAGCCCTAAGATCATTAGCACCCGAGACTTATCAACCTACTGATTTCCAAGGAACTATTAGCTGACGCCATCTGTGGGAAGAGATTGTTTTACATTTTTCTTTTCCGTGACAAAGGGTTGATGGTTCGGACTAGATCGAGGGCTACTAGCCCAAGCCATCAAGGAAGCAGAGATGCTTCAAGCAACCCTCATCGCGATCGCCAATCTGCACCGGTGATGCAGACATCATCTGTCCAACATGTGCAATCTATGGCGCCCGCAATGACGGAGTTGACTCGCCAAAACCAAGAGTTAAGAATAGAGATTAATTTGAGAAGGCAAACACGTGAAGAACATGAAGAAGGAGGACAAACACAGAGTCATGATGATAGAGAGAATACTGAAATTGGAAGTCAGTTAAGAGGCACCACTTCACGAACGGTACCACACTTGAAAGAAGAGATGGACCAAATGAAGAAAGTCATGGAGGAAATGAAAGAGAACATGAGAAGGGTGAATCCGATAGAAGATTTGGTCCACAGAACTGATTACCCCTTTACGGCTTCCATCAACGGTCACCCTCTACCATCAAAGTTCAAGTTGCCTTCTCTGGATTCATATGATAGAACATGTGACCCGTTTGATCACATTGCCACCTTTAGGACCACCATGCATCTTCAAGGGGTTCTCAACGAAATAATGTGTAGAGCCTTCCCTACTACCCTCAAGGGCCCAGCACGAGTTTGGTTCGGCAAAATACCCCCGAATTCGGTAAGTTCTTTGGAAGAGTTGAGCAAGTTGTTTGTTAATAATTTCATTGGGAGATAAAGACACAAGCATTCCTCGTCCAACTTGTTGACCATAGAGCAGGGAGAGAACGAGAGCTTGCAGTCGTTCATCACCTGTTTCAACAGAGAAGCCTTGAGTGTGGACGAAGTAGATGATAAGCTCCTATTGGCGACCTTCCATAATGGGGTGAATTCGGAATTATTTATACATAAACTCTATGAAAAAGAGCCTTAGTCCATGGCCAAACTCGTCCATTCGGCTCATAATTTTATGAATGCAGAAGACGCGATCATTGCTAAGAAAAGGAAGAGATCTGAGAGAGTAGAGGCAAACCCTAGTTACCATTCCGAGCAAGGCTCTCGTCCAAAGAGAGGAAGAACGGATAAGGAAATACCTTAGTAGGGTGATGCGCCTTATGAAAAGATTTGAAAAAGCTGACTTCGTTCAAATCCCAAGGGAGGAGAATGTGGAAGCTAATACCATTGCAAAAGAAGCCTCAGCAAATGAATCTATGGACGAATTTGATGAAATTCAGTATATGCCAAGTATAGATATCCCAGAAGTACAACAGGTGGAGAGCAGAGGAAATTAGATGACCCCGATTATATCATACTTGAAAGACGGATGACTCCCAGAAGAGAAGGACGAAGCCAAGAAGTTGAGGGTGAGATCGGCTAGGTACGTTCTTATGGACGAATTGCTATACAAGAAAGGTTTTTCTCAACCTTATCTTAGATGCTTGGCTCCGGATGAAGCAAACTACGTATTGAGAGAAGTTCATGAAGGAGCGTGCGGCAATCACTCAGGAGCCAGGTCATTTGTCCACAAGGTCGTTCGTGCGGGGTATTATTGGCCAAATATGCAAGTTGATGCTAAAGCATACGTCAAGGTCTGCGACCAATGCCAACGGTTTAGTAACGTCCCCAGACAATCATTAGAGTACCTCACCCCGATGATGGCACCGTGGCCCTTTGCACAATGGGAACTAGACATTTTGGGTCCCTTCCCTCTTGGCACAAGGCAGATGAAGTTTCTAGTGTTGGGCATCGATTATTTCACCAAATGGGTTGAAGCTGAACCGTTAGCAAATATCACACAACAGAATGTTAAAAATTTCGTGTGGAAGAACATTATGTGCAGATTTGGAGTGCCCAAGGTATTGGTGTCTGATAATGGACGACATTTTGACAATGCACTCTTCAGGAACTTCTGCGTACACTTCGGAATTCAAAATCATTATTCCTCACCTGCTCACCCCCAAGCCAACGGCCAAGCTGAAGTTGCAAACCGATCTTTGTTGAAAATCATCAAGACTCGGCTTGAGGGGACAAAGGGAGTATGGCCAGATGAGTTACCAGGTGTTCTATGGGCGTACAGGATTACAGTGAGAACCCCTACAGGGGAAACTCCTTTCAAGCTAGCCTATGGAAGCGAAACAGTCATACCTACAAAAGTACATATGTCCAATTACAGGGTGATGATGTATCAAGACAAGGATAATGAGGAACAACTCCGTTTGAACCTCGATCTGATAGACGAGGTAAGGGCAGATGCAGAGCACAGGGCAGGAAAGTACAAGAACCTCATGGCTAGGCAATATGATGCAATGGTGAAGCCAAGGTGTTTCAACATAAGAGATCTTGTCCTGAGAAAGTTCTCTTTGGCAACCAAAAACCCAGCTGATGGGAAATTGGGCCCAAATTAGGAAGGACCCTATAGAGTTATCAACTATAAAAGGCAAGGATCCTACTACTTGGAGGCCCTAGACGGGAGAAAATTGGAACAGCCTTGGAATGTGGAGCACTTGAGGAGGTACTATCAGTAAAAGTGAGCATGGATGAAGTATTACTATGGACGAGCTTGGACCTTGTCCGTCTACTTATGTTCTACTTATGTTTGATTTTGTTTGTGTTTGATACTACTTATGTTTGATGCTGTTTGTGTTTGATACTACTACTTTATTATTTATTATGTTATGTCATGATTATGGATGAAGTTATGGAGTTTGTACTTATTATATAAAAAGGCATTAGTATGCATGTGCCTTATTTGTAAACGATATTTATGTTATGTACAAAATGTTGTGTGAATTTCAAATCTCCATGCTATTTTCATTTAAGCTAACCCACAAGAGGGTTAAAAGATTCAAGACAAATAAATTCTCTGGACGCAGAGAAGTAACGTCTAAATTTTCCTGAGTAAAACAAGGAAAAAACTTAGGCATACTCGTCCAACTCATGGACGAGGAAAAGCCTTATAAAGCATTTCCATCCAATTTAAAGACGAGAATCAAAAGCCAACTAAAACAATCCAACCTTAGGACGAGTGAGAAGTTAGGCAAAATAAACAGGACAGTATGTAAAATCAGCTTGCAAGTCTTGAGACGAATAAAGCTGAATAAAAATACTACCTGCAAAGACGAGTTAGATTAACAAAAATAATATGAAGAATATATATATTTTCACCATGGACGAGCCAAAGTTGGAGTTGATATGGATAACAACATTCGTCCATGCAGAATGAAAATAAACCTTCATTCATTAACTAAAGGGTGGACATCCTACGTCCAAAAACCCTTGTTAAGTCAAAAAACTGAAATGATTGTTTAGAATCCCGTCCTAAAAACATGGACGAGGTAAATGTACTGGGTTACATAAAAAGGTCCCAAAACAAAGGACCAAATAAAAACTAAATGAATGGAAAAGAAATACAAGGATTGCTGTAAAAGTCTCGTCTTCAGGCAGGAGGGGAATTGACTTTGGGATCGTCCAGGGGCAGCTAAGTGGTAGCATTGTCTTCAATATTGACGTCATCAGAGCCAGTCTGAATAAGAGAACTAGTGGCAGCAACAAGGTTAAGTTTGATTAAGCTAAAGTCAACTTCAAGGAAGTTCTCAATAGCATCCATTCTGAAGTCCTCAAAACCAGCTGCATAATTACGATCCAGGGCGTCCGTGTACACTTTGGACGACTTGAATTCAGCCACAGCATCCTCTTTTTCCTTGGAGAGACAAGCACTTAGCTCGTCGTTCATCTTTTGCAAATCTTCAATACGAGTATCTTCCTCCAATGCATCAGTCCTTAGCTCTTCGATCAGCTTTTTATGCTTAGTGACTTCCTCCTTAGCTTTTACAGTAGCCTTAGCCCATTTTTTGCAGTCGGCATTCACTTCTTGAATCCTTGTCTCCAACAGGACCCTCATCCTGTCCAATTCTGTTGCCTGTCTGGACGAAGCCATAAACTTTGACATGGCCTATAGATAGGTAAAAAAAAACAGAGGATGGTAAAACGAAGAAAAATTGTTAAATGAACAAGGACGAGAAAGGAATATGAACATACCTTAAAGAGGTCATGGACGCCAGAGTGTTCGAACTCCTTTAAGCCCATGTTATAACAAATGTTTATGTCTTCATCCAAGACAGCCATTTGAAAATGGTCCCAGGCTAGATCTTCATTTTCAATGATGTTCGTAAAGGGCTGGGACGAGCCAGGCACAGTTGACTTGGACAAATGAATCTTGGACGGAGGAGTTTTAGACGGGGTGGACTCAATCAGAGTGGACGAATCCACATTAACTATCTGGATGGAAGGTTGAGACTGGGGAGGTTTAGACTTAACCACCTTGGATGAGCCGTGCTTCACTCTTTTGTCTCGACGACTGGGGAGCCCTTCTAAATCAAGGTTTTTTGGTAAGAACTTCCTTTTATCCCCAACCATAGGATGAACCTGTGTTTGAACATCAGGACGATCCTGAGGCCGAGCCTCAGGACGTTTTCCCTCACCCACAACTTCTTTCCCTTTGTTTTCTTTCATTGTTGACATTCCTAAAATGAGATAATAAACAGATAAGGAATATATAACATAGAATTTTCAATAGCCTCGTCTGATGGCTCAGGACCCAAACCCCACTTGGCAAGACGTCTAAGAGTGAGTAGAGATCGAAAACTCCTGTCTATGTGAAGACGAGCCCTGTGGACGCGATCACAATGAAATTTGCTTAAAGATGAACGCTTGGCGGCTACAACACAATGAGTAAACAAAGGTTAGAAATTGCAAACAGATCAAATAGAAAGAGAAAGGTAAACAAGGGGAAGGGACGTACCTTCAGGACGAAGGTTCCCTAAGTCCCTAGTATAAGGAGGAAAGGGATCCCTGCCAACGTCCACTGGATTCCCTGCCCAGAAACCGGAGACAAAGATGTATTCTGTCTTCCATTTTCTATCAGACGAAGCTAGGGACTTGATTAACCTACAATCATTCCCCCTAGCAGTGAACTGGTAAAAACCCTCAGACTGACTTATTTTGGAAAGTTTATAACAATAAAGGAACTCGTCCATAGTGAGAGGACGATCCCCACCAAAAACTTTCCTCCACAAAATTTGCATGGAGATAACTAATCTCCACACATTAGGATTAAACTGACATACACCTAAGCCTAACCTGACTAACAACTCTCTAGCAAATGCATTTAATGGAAACCTAAGGCCACCTAGGAAATAAGCTTCATAGACGCCTATTCCAAAACGAGGATTACAACACCACTCTCCACGGACGGGCAGCCTAGGGTTAAACTCATCCGGAATTTGATACCAAGATTTAAGATTACTAAGTCTTTGTTCATCTATCTTGGAATGAACACCTACTGCACAACTAAAGACGGTCTCCTCCTCGTTCGTCGGATTAGACGAAGGGACACTGGACGGGGAGCCAGCTTGAGAGCCAGAAGCTCTCCTAAGTTGCTCATGGATGACTTCAATAGGAAACCCAAGGGCCCAGAAGAATAATCTTCGTCTGTACTTCCTCCACTAACGTCACTAGTACTGCTAGAACTAGACCTATCACTACTATCCTCATAATACTCGTCTATAGCCTTATCAATACTATCAGTAGACGAAGAAGCGACTGACATTTTTGACAAAAGAAACTCAAAACCTAAAGACAGAGAGAAGAAGAATACCTGGCTCTAGACGGAAGAGGACTCTAGACGCAGAGAAACTTCTAGATGAGGCTCTAGACGATGGATGTCAAGGAAGAAATTTTCTGAAATAAGAAGGGTTAAGGGAGGTATTCCACTATTTATAGGATGTTAATCTGGGCATTTGAAACGACACCACCAATATGAAAATGACACACGGCACCTACTCGAAAAACTAAATCGACAAGACCAGTCGCCAATAAAAAAATAACACGTGGCGCATTGATTTATTGACACCTGTTATGTATGTCCAAGGACGTGTCAGTAGGTTACCCAACTCGTTGGACGACCTATATGGACAAGGGGGCAACTGATGGTGTCACAAAAAACACCAACTCTTGAACTCGTCCATATGGCTCGTCCAATGAAAGGCCAACTAGGGCGAACCAAGCATACGAGGTGATGATCCCAAGCGTCCTTGATGACCACGTCTGTCTTTGGACGGACGAGATCCCATGGGAAGCTTGTCCATCCTTAGAATCATTTGGACAAGGACGAGTCGTATTCGATAGTCTCGTCCGTCCTTAATGAAGGATGGACGAGTTCATTGGATTGGACTACTATGTGCCAAATTCTCCATTAACCACTATGGAGCGTAAGTCCAACTGAGGTAACTTCCATGGCGGTTATGGAAGTTACCTCCAAATTCTCCGGACTCTTGGACAATAGGAACGGTTATTAAATAGATAACCGTTTCACACATGCTATATAAGCATTCTTCGATGAGAAGGTAAGGTCATTCAGACATTTTATTTTAGAAATCATTCCCTTCTTACTGAGAATTACAAATTCACTAATTTCACCATCGGAGGACTTTTGGCCGGTCCCCTCTGACTCAGTATTTGTTTTCAGGATCAAGCCCTAAGATCATCAGCGCCTGAGACTTATCAACCTACTGATTTCCAAGGAACTATCAAGAATAATAACAGAGCAAAACCACAAGAGCATTAAAACATTTTGTTTTGCTTGCCTAATACATTAGGCATTCAGAATAGTCAACTTCATTTGCATCCTTCCTGGTATGCAAAAGTGGGCAAATATGAGGGCAAATATGTTTTAAACGGTGTGTAGCATTGCCAAACAACATAATTTATTGCTTTTTAACTCATAAGTGGCAAAATTTTAAGGGGTCATTTTTCAATTACATTACATGTTTTTGAAAATAAAGTAAATATAATTTGTTAGGGTTAATATACAGAAGAATATGAACCTAATGATCATATTTTAAATTGTTAAGTTTACTCAAACTAAAATGGTAGTCGTGAAGGCTAAATAAAGAGAATGTCATTCTTTCAAAATAGAAAGATACATGACACAGATATTTTTGGCAACATAGGCTCCTACTTCATTATTTATTGCCTTATACACGATTAAGAATGTTAGGTTCTAAAGTTTAGGATTTTATGTATTTAGAACTCTAATTTGTATTGTTGGCAAACTATGATCAAAACAATGTGTTTAGAAGTGTTTAAAGCTAGCTCAAAGTTGTATGTCAATGTAAAGTTGGAATCGAGTTTAAAGCAGGAAGCACTGTGGCTTTCGGCCTGGCTCGATTGATCGAAGCTTAGGCTCGACCGATCGAAGCTCGGGTAGATCGCTTTTCTGCAGATTCACCCAACTCAGCCCTATTTGTTTTAAAACGTTTTTAGGGTTTCTTATTTGTCCTAAGTATAAAAGGCAAACCCTAGCCACGTTTTAGTGTTGCTCATATTGCGGTTTGTGTAAATCTCTTGTGAGATCTAGATGAGCTTTCCTTTATACAAACTTAGGGTTTTTAAGGAGGAGATATTTTCTACACCTTGATGATCAATTCGGTTGCTGCCATTAAAGCTTAAAGACTACACAAGCAGGTGTGCTTGTAGCTAGTGGGAATCCAAGAAAGAAGGAGTCCGTGGATTCGGAGCTTGCACGTGGTCGTGTCAGTAAGTTCTATTGGTTGGTAGCATTAGGAAGTCAAGCGGGGGTGCTTGTAAGTCCTTTTGTATGAATTTCGATTCTTTCAAGATAGTGGATTCAGGTTTACCTTGAGGATAGCTAGGTCAAATCCTCCCCAGGTTTTTACCGGTTTGGTTTCCTGGGTGATCTTATCTTGTGTTATTTATTTCCCGCTGTTTTGCATGATTTGATCTTTATTATTGTGATAACCTAGACTTGTTTAATTGGACTAAGTAACAACTTGGCTAATTACCTAGGTTTAATCAATTGTTTAAGGGGTCTGAAAACTGACAAGTGGTATCAGAGCGGGTTGCTCTTTTGTTTTAGATCTTTTGATCTAAGAGCTAATCCTTGACCCCTGTTGTCATGGATAATTTGAAGTGTCTTTCTGATCATGTTTCTACTCATGCTTCTGTTGATTTTATTGATGCCTGTGAAACTCTTTGTAAGGAATTATTGAAATCTATGAAAATTGCTAAGAAATTCAAGGAAGAGTTAAAATTGGCTAATCTTGAAAAAGAGGAATTGGTTGTTAGATTAGATGAATCTAATAAAAAGAATGAATTTTTGATAAATCAAATTTCCTCTCAAGATGAGAAGATGAAAAGCTTGGAACAAGAGTTAGTTGAATCTAAAGCTAAAATTGAAAATTTGACTTGTACCAAGTCTGTTGTTGATAACAGAAGTGTTTCTGTTTCTCTTAAGCCTAAAATTGAAAAAGTTTATATCCCTCCTTTCAAGAGGAATAATAAAGAAAAGGCTTATTTTGCTAGGTTAGACAAAGGTAAAAATTCTGATGTAGATGCTGAAGTTTCTAAACTTATGTCTAAACCTACTGTTAGAGAGCATAATAAATCTATTTTTGTGCCTACTTGTCATCTTTGTGGTGTTGTTGGTCATATTAGACCAAATTGTTCTTTGTTGAGGCAAGAACCAAAGCCTGTGACCGGAAACCCCACTAGGAATACTGATGTTCCTAAATTGGTTCCTGTCTGCCATTTTTGTGGTGTCCGTGGTCACATTCGTTCTAATTGTCATAAACTGAAATTGAAGCATTCTATGTTTCAGTTTAGGATTTGTGATGATATTTCTACTGCCATAAGTCCATATAAATTGGTTCATATTATTTTGAAAAATTTAAGCTTGTTGGCTTGTGAAAGGAATTTGCAGGATTTCAGTCTTTCTCAGAAGATTGGTGTAATCCCTCAAATACACTCTGCTTCCCATGGACTTTCACCTACAAAGCCGAAGACTCGTGCTATATGGGTGAGAAAAGATTCTCCAAGGTGAGTGTTGTTAACTTGTCCTTGATTTAATTCTTTCAATTGTTTATGGACATGTTTTGTTTTTGTTTTTGGTTGTTTTGTTTTTTAGATTGGTTTTTATTAAATAAAATCCAAAAACATTGAAAACTTTCAAAAAGACAAAAATATTTTATTTTGTGTCTTGTTTTATTTGTTTTGAGGATTACATGAATTATGATATCTCTCTTGATTTAGAACATGCTTGACATTGTGGAGAAACTTGAAAGCTATTTTTGATTTTATGTGAGTATGTACTAGTTTGTACATGTACTCAAGGGTTAATTAAGAAATTGATATTTCTTATTTGTGTACCCTCTATAGCTTAGTTAAGCACTGTCATGCATTGCATTTGCATTGTTCATTTAACATAATGTGGTGCTTTTTGTTTTTGGTCATAAATTTTTTTTAAACCAAAAAGATTTTTGTGTTTTGTATTTCACATCTTGGATTTATAATCAAGGATTGGCCATATTATCTTTACATAACAAGTTTATGTACCTTGTTTAGCTTTGATGAGCTTATTTATTGCACTTTACTAATTGAAGCTTTGTAGTACATGTTGTGTGGGAAAGATGTTGATTGTTTTTTATTACTATGTCTTAATCTTGAAGTCACATGTTTTTAAATGTTAGACTTGAACTTTTAGAGAAAGACATAAATAACCATCTCACCACTGTTCACTAGCCAATCATGAACACCTTAGTGCATATCATAAGATTTTGTGCTCGAAAAAGTGTAGCACATGCACAAAAAGAACGTAAGGTGAAGCCTCGGTTTAATTGCTTAAAATCAAAATTGGTGTGTACTATTAGGCTTGATGCCAAACTCACATAACTTAAAATTGGAATGTATATTATGAGGCATAAATACAAGAAACTTACATGATTGCAACCTTATGTTCTAGGAGATGTGAGAGTTATATGATGTAACTCTTTAGGTGATAGTCTCTTTTAAATTCTATGTGATGAATTTTGTAGACTTTGTGATTGATTGCTTTTCACATATCACCTCACATGTATCTCAAGCTTTTGCTAGTTGCACACACTACACAAGTTACTCTTTGCTAAACTTGGTACATTATATTGTGTGTGATCTTGTTGTGGCCATCCAAGATTAAAGTTCCTTGATTTTGATGCAAAATGTGTTTAAAGTTTGAGTTTTGAGGACAATTGGTTGAAAAACTTGTTTTTGGAAGATCTGGGTTGAATTCAAGTGTTTTTTTTTTTTGAAAAACTTTTAATCTCATACTCATGCATTTCATTCATGAAATATTGTGCTTTGAGGAGTTTCTGCATTAAATTGCTCTGTTTTTTTCAAAAATTTGATTTTTCCATGCATCATTTATGTTTAGGATTCACATGTATTGCATTGTTTTTTGTATCCATCTTGCAGTTTTGCAAGTCATATCTCTCATTTTTTTCACACATAACATGCATACACTTTGCTACATTGGGTACTCAACTTGATCAAAAAATTGATTGATTAATTTTTGAGCTATGTACTTTCTAGTATATGCCTTTTTTATGTGTGAGCTGTAGAAAATTTTTTTCTTAAGAGATATGATAGATAGTCAATGTGCAAATATTTTCTCTACTCATGTAACTGTTTATGGGTCACATAGTGCCATGTTTGCATTTTATTGAAAGAGAGAATATTTTTTCTTCATGTGTATCCTCAACTTAGTTTTTTTTAAAACTTGGTTTGTGTCTTTTTATTTATCCCCACCCCCTTTATTTTTCCCCGAAACTGTTTTTCCCAAAACTTGTTTTGTTTTCCTATTTTTATAGGGGGGGAAACTTTTTTTAACCTTTGTGCTTCTTAGGGGGAGTTGTTGCTCTTCATAGGGGGAGTTGTCTCTATTTTCTCTTACTCTGTTGCGTATGTTTTCTGTCTACCTTCAAATTAGGTAGTCTTTGTCAATACGTGACAAAAAGGGGGAGTACTTGTAGGTTTTTTGTTTTCAGGGGGAGATTATTTGTTTTTGGTTGGAGCTTGTGGAGTTTTAGATTGTATCTAGGTGCTTCACTGTGAACTTAACATTTTTAGCTCTTACCTTGTTTTTGATGGGATATTCATGTTAGGGGGAGTTTTATGTTTTTGTTGGTACTTTATTTGTTTCTTGTTTCAAACTGCTTATTGATTTATATTTATGAGTTATTCATTGATATATGTCTTTATTTGTGTGTTGTTTGAAATCAAGAAGTTATTTTGTTTACTTGTATTATTTCCACACATGCGGTTATGCATTTTGTTTAGTGTTTCAGGAAATATACAGGTTGATTCAAGATAGTGGATTCAGGTTTACCTTGAGGATAGCTAGGTCAAATCCTCCCCAGGTTTTTACCGGTTTGGTTTCCTAGGTGATCATATCTTGTGTTATTTATTTTCCGCTGCTTTGCATGATTTGATCTTTATTATTGTGATAACCTAGACTTGTTTAATTGAACTAAGTAACAACTTGGCTAATTACCTAGGTTTAATCAATTGTTTAAGGGGTCTAAAAACTGACAAAGAATTTAAGATAAGTATAAAGCTAATCTGAAACGATGAAGCCCCATATCTGCTTATTTTTTAAAATCCTCTAGGGAAAAATATATATAACTGAAGTTACACAAATTTTGATAAAATCAGTAATTTTTAAAAATAAATTTATTCAACTATTAAGTTTTTGTTGACATTTTTCCCTAAGAATAACTTTTCTTTGATAAAGAGGTTGCAAACATTATCAATGTAGAAACTCCAAATGAAAACATGCACTCCAAAAATTAATATCAAAAACTGAAAGCATACCTTGCTCGGAAACTTCAAACATCAAAGAGTCTCAAGTATATAGAGTCCCTAAAACAATAGGGGTAAAAAACTATTATTGAGAGCATAATATATTCTTAGATCCTTTCATAAATTAAAATAATGACAAAAATAACATAAAAATCACAATAACAAGCTACAAAATTTGGACTAAAAATTATAAACTTTGACACTTTCAATAACATTAATAATAAATTATAAACTTACTATACATAGCTTGTAAATCTATGGACATCAAAGGGACATGAAAAGTCACAATTCTCCGATTCATCCCAAAAACTACCCTGAATCATCTTTTCTGTCTCTTCTCTTTTAACCTATGAAACGCATAATAATTGGTCTAAATTAATATTAAATTTCAAGAGTGGGATGTACAAATACTGCCTAGAATCATGATTGGAACAAACAACCTAGAAACGCTCCTACAGATACTAATGTAGGTTTAATGATTGCGTTGGTCAAGGAGGTTTGTGACGTTAAGCAAACATGGCTTAAAATTCCAATCTGCATAAAGCAATAATTTTTTCCAAAAAGATCTTCACCACGTATGTTAAGCAATAATTTACCATGGAGTGGTGTTTATGGGTTTCCTACCTTTCCTTGTGTTTACTGTTAATGCAATGTGTATCTGCTAGGCAAAAAAATAAAAACAAAAAATACCTCTCAAATTAACCCTACATCCTCAACACAACCAAACCCATGAAATTTATTCTATAATTTGACATCTAATTCTCTTTTAATAGCATCCATTGATTCATTGTATATTAATAATTGATGAAATTTTTTAAATAATAATAATTTATATCAATATCTGTAAGCTCCTTCAGCAAAATCACCAAGCAAGTCCAATTGCTTCCACTTACTGAAGAGAGCCTACAAAACTATATAGAAACATATAAAAGAACTGAATAGAATTTATAGACCAACAAATAACCAAAAAAAAAAAAAAAAACAGAATATAACTATCTCTACCTTTCAACAACAACCATCATATAAGGATTGAAGAAAAAAGAATTAAAAGTAAACTACAATAGTAGGTAGTCAGTTGAATGAATTAAAACCTAAAAAAAGGTGTATACACAACATGTATTCCTCCTACTCCTCATTCATAAATGGATTTCTTTTATGTCCACGTCCAATTAATTACATGACCCAGCCAGCAGCAAGAACTATTTCTAGCAGTACTAAATAGGGTTTCTAAACCTAAGTAAATTAGGATTTCTAAGCGTGATGTGCTGCACTCAAAAATACAAATTGAAATTGTATTCAATTTTAAATGAATTTGTCATAGTTGTATTTAAGCTATAGCTCAAGAAATAAGAGGCAGCAAATATTACTCCATAAAAAACTATTCTCTTCTTGTCTAATAATTTTTAGGAGGGTTGTCGCCTTGAATTCAACTAAATTCTCTGAATTCCATCGGTCACAGCACAGACCACGTGGGCATGAAAAGAAACAAAAAATAATCCAAACAACAATAAAAGACTTTCACAGAACAGACATTAATTTTTTACCAAGCCTTTGATCTTCATTGATTCTAATTTCATTAATTTAAACTAAAGTTAAACCAAAAGACATTGATAATCAATTTAAAAATAGCATCACCCGCTCTGTAAAATGTTATTATTCTCACTTGCTAAAACCTAAAATGCAAAAATCATAGAACACCAAAAATTGCTTAAGATTAGAGACATGGTTAGGCAGTTTCTTTGTTATCAAATACGGGGTGGCAAAAACATTTTCTTATGGCAGAATAGATGCATCCCGAAGGGGACTTGATCCAAGTTTATGAGAGTAAAGTGTCAATTTGATCTCCATTAAAAAAAAGTTGAAAACCCGAAGAATGATGAGACCCTTAGCTATAGTATTACCTAAAAGCTGCACCAAAATTTTGGGTGCAAGCAAACAAAAGGCAAACAAAAAGAAAAGTTGTTGAGTGAGTTAAGCCAGCAATAAGAAACCCCGAAAAAGACCACAGCCACCTGCTATATACTTAACATTTCTTCCCACCACTTCTCTTTCTCTTTCTCTCTTCCAAGATCTTTCTTACTTAATTATTAATATCATCTTTTATTTTTCTCTCACAACCATACAATACTGGACAAAAACTACCAAACAATCAGTGCCTTTTTTCTTCTCAAATTCCCAGTGTGGTTGTTGAGGAAAATAGCGAGCTTCTTAGGGTTTGCTAAAGACGACAATCACAAATCCAAAGACAAAGAAGACGGCATAAAAAATTTACAGAGTTATACCTCTCCAATATGAGCGAAGTAGCTGTGGAGGTAATTCTCTTCCACTGAGTGTATGGACTGAAAATTTTTCTCTCTACTTCTGATTGCTTCCTTCTTTCTCATCAACCTATTGTTGGAACTTTCTCTCATGCTTGAATTATCCTCATCAAATACCTTGTCTGCATATTGAAAAAAAAAAAAAAAAAGGAGAGAAGAGATTAAAGCCCTCCAATACGTGATTAGTTTCAGCCTTTGTGTGTTTTAGAGTTTGAGAGAGGAGCAGAGGAGATATAGATGAGAGAAAAATTTCTGAGTTTCTAAGTCCATGAAATAGAGAAACTATCCTCATCAATTACCTTGCATTTTGAATTGCTGGGTTGAAAGCTAATGAAACAATCTATGCTTGATCTACAAAAAAAGAAAAAGAAAGAGAAAATAGAGGAACAATGAAGCGTGACTGGAGATATAGATGAGAGAAGCGGATGATAGATGGGTGACGAAATACCATTTGATGTGAATGTCTTAGGCAACAGGGAAGATTATAATTTTTATATGTGTGAAAAAAATGTAAACTTTCTTTCATTGCTAAGATTAGCATTCTTTTTTTTTTTGATGAGAACATTCCTAAGATAAGTATTTGAATTAAAAAAATAAAAATAAAAATAAAAGATCACATCAAATACCAAGCATAAAATTTAAAATAAGAACAATAGTAAAAGCCCTAATATTGTTCACATTTATTTCTTTTCCAGTTCAATTCCAGCAACAAATGAAGCATCAAATTAATAACCTTTCACACATTTTTTACTGTTTAGTTTCTAACAAAACCAAAAACTCAAACTTTGCTGATTCAATCAGTCCCCAATTGAACCACAAACAAATTCCAATTTCCCTCATCATTCCCTCACTTAATCCTCCATTTTCTCAACAACCAATAAAAAACCTCATCTATATATATATATATAAAACCGAAGCTTTTGAAGCTTCCACATTTTTCCACGTCAGCATAACATTAAAAAGAAAATAAATATAAAATAATAAAACAAAAAAATGAATAAAACACTACCCGACTACCTTCTCTTTTAACACTCTGCAATTACCTTCCTCCCACGCGATTGCCTTCTCTTTTGAAACTCTGTAATTACCTTCCTCCCACACGAAAGCCTTCTCTTTTGACGCTCTGCCATTACCTTCCTCCCACACGAAAATAAAACACCGATTCTCTGCCATTTCCTTTCCACGGCAAGACCCAACAGACCGATCCTCTGCCTCTTCCTCGATCCGACCCAACAGACCGATCCTCTGCCTCTTCCTTTCCATGGCATGACCCAACGACACCTACACAGACCGATCCACGACATGACCCAACGACACCAACAAACCGATCCTCTGCCTCTTTCCCGATTCGACCCAACAGACTGATCCTCTGCCTCTTCCTTTCCACGGCATGACCCAACGACACCTTCACAGACCGATCCACGGCATGACCCAACGACACCTTCACAGACCGATCCTCTGCCTCTTCCCCGATCCGACCCAACAGACCGACCCACTCTTCACCAGCCCATGGCCCAACAACTATGTCGGTCGGCAATGCAACCGACCCAGCCCGTCAAGACCGGCCCACAGGTATTATCTTATAAACCTATATTTTTTTTCTGAATCCGAACTCTATATAGATTAGGACTCTATAACTATATATATAAACCTTTCACGATGCTTTTTTTTTTTTCACGGCTATTCAATTTCTAGGTTTATTGCTATTGCCTTTCTCTTCATTCTTTTCCTCCATTCGAATCAGAGTTAAAGGTATGCTATTTTTTTTTTGTGAAAACTGAGCTACTATTTTAGTGTGGATTTCTAAACTTTTTTTTGAATTTTAGTTATATGTTTATGTTTTTGTATGGAAACTGAGCTATTGGTCAATTTTAGTGTGGATTTCTTAACTTTTTTTTTTGAATTTTAGTTATATGTTTATGTTTTTGTATGGAAACTGAGCTATTTGTTTTAATTTAGTCCTGTGTGCACCTAAATCAATGCCTATTTTCTGTCTCTGGCCTAATCCCATGGCTGCCTATCCTGGCCCGTGGCCAGTTTTAATCTATAATCTATGAAAGAACATTGCAATCCCTACTTTCCCTTCAATCTAAAGACATACAAAGACACTTATCATACAAATTAAAAAATATCCAAGCAATACCTGCCTGGAGACTTTTATCTAATGACCCTGTGACCGCTTCCTCATATGTTTTTGCACAGGTAGCACTGATAGCATCATTCTTGGAAAATAGAATCTCTACATCATAAAAATTATAAGCTTACATATATCATGTGATGTAAGTGCTATTTAGTCCTCTGCGCACCTAAATCAATGCCTATTTTCTGTCTCTAGCCTAATCCCATGGCTGTCTATCCTGGCCCGTGGCCAGTTTTAATCTATAATCTATGAAAGAACATTGCAATCCCTACTTTCCCTTCAATCTAAAGACATACAAAGACACTTATCATACAAATTAAAAAATATCCAAGGAATACCTGCCTGAAGACTTTTATCCAATGACCCTGTGACTGCTTCCTCATATGTTTTTGCACTGGTAGCACTGATAGCATCATTCTTGGAAAATAGAATCTCTTTGTACATAATCTTAGCAATGCGTAACTTCTCAACTAGAATTGTGTTCTCCTTTGTTAAATTATTTAGCTGCACAGAACATATTGTAATTGCAAACATTGAGATGAATGTTCAGTAAGTTTGCTATAACTATTAAAATTTATTTATAAGAAAGAATAAAAAGAACTAAAAAAACTATAAAAAAGCCATTCAGGAGCCCCATGGGTTTCTCATGACAAGTGGAACCAACTTCTATTCTATACATTATCAGAAGCTACAGACTCATCATTTAAAATGGATTTAGAGGAACAAATGTGAGCAATCACATTGATAAGGTTTCTCATCCCATGACACATGGCCATTAGGATTTTCTACCATTATTTATGAAGGCTGCCATTTTCATTAGCATCCCTTTTCAATTACAGACAGAACATAATGGAACAATTCAATGTCCATTGGAAATGCAAAAACACCCTCACCAAATGTAGTCAGTTCAACTTTAAGTGCTGACAACAGAAAGAAAATTAATGAAATGATTATACGAGAATGTTGTACCTGCTTCTGGATGCGCTCCCTTTCAGTGGCTATTGGTCAATTTGAATTTTTTTTTTTTTTTTTGTGTTTTTTGAATTTTAGTTATATGTTTTTGTGTGTGGAAACTGAGCTATTGGTCAATTTTGAATTGTTTTTGTGTGGAAACTGAGCTATGATTTATTTTTGTTTAGTGGAAACTGAGCGAGGTGGAGTTATCAACTTGCTTCCTGATAATCAGGTTATACGTCTTTTTTTTCTTTTTCTTTTTCTTTACATTGTGTTTAAATCTGCTTTTATGCTTGAAGTTATTCATTCATGATACCTACCATGGGTTGGCCAACTTGTATGAAAATAAGCTTGCCTTGAGAGAAACTTTATTGAAATATGCACAAAACTTACACATTTATATATCTCTAGCATTTATTAATGCAATATTTCAATTAAGAGGGTGATTGAGGAAATTGATTCAATAAGTTATCTGCTGAATCAGCAATAAACAAAAAAAATTATTTCCCTGTGCACTTTTGTTTCAGCTTGAGCATAGTATATCTGCTGCATATTTTAGGAAGAATACTTAAAACAAACAAAATAGTTTATTTTTTCTCTTTGTTATGAATTCAGTGATATGACAGCATAGAGAGAACTAATTTTTACTCAACAGTGAGTGATATTTTATGTTGATATTGCACTTGCAGTAAACAAACCAAGATATAGTTTTGTTAATATTAATTTAGACCAATTATTATGCGTTTCATAAGTTAAAAGAGAAGAGACAGAAAAGATGATTCAGGGTAGTTTTTGGGATGAATCGGAGGATTGTGACTCTTCATGTCCCTTTGACTGACTCTATTATTAAGTCTCCTGATATATATGTTTGCAATTGCCAGTCAATAATGTTTGTGCCACATTCAAAACAGTAGGAGTGTGCTGTTACATAATTAGATATGCAGAAAGTATGGCTTCAATCTGTTTGACTTCTCTATTGCTTTAGGGATGTCAATGGGGTGGTTTTGGATGGGGCGGCACCAAATTGAAGAAAAGATCAGATTACATAATTGCTCTTTCTCCTTATAAAGTCTAATATTTACTTATAAAGAAAAGATCCACTGTTATCTCACCTTTAATAGACTTGAATTTAATATTAGGTATGCAAGTATAGCAATTGATCTTTTGTCCTTTGTTATTTTTTTAAGCATAAAAATACACCAGTATAGCAATTGATCTTTTTTTGTGCAACTCCCAAAAAAAAAAAAAAAAAAAAAAAACCAAGTAGTACCAAATACCAATCCTTATTAAATTGAAACATAGAGGAATTAAACTCTTATATTTAGTTATTTGAGGATTTCTTTTAGTATAGCGTTAACTGTTTGTCTATATACATTTAATTTCTAAATATTGTAGTATTCTCTTTACATTTAAAAAACTCATGAGACTCAATTTCAATTGTAACTTATCATGTTTAAATAATTTATTTTGAATTTTAAGTAATTAATATTTGCATTGGTATGTTGTTGAGATTCAATAGTTGTGTCTTTAAAATCAAGAGGAATTGAAAAACAATATCTAAACTTCAACGTTTTTTAAATATAATGAATGCATTGAATATTTAGTGGAAGACATCAAATAAATGAAATTGAAAAATAAGAATGTGCTACTAGAGAATCGATGCTGAATTTCAATAGCTAATGTCACATCATTTGGAAAAAATTGGTAGCTTTCCCGTGCATCGCACGGGTTAGCGACTAGTTGTTTCTAATTACGCAAACTGAATAATCCCTTGAGTTATACTCTTTAAAGAAAAATAACAAATAACAAAGCATATATAATCATTGATAGTTTTTAGACCTTTTAAAACACAATTGGATTAACCTAGGTAATTAGCCAAGTTGTTACTTAGTCCAAATTCCAAATCTAGGTTATCACAATCAAACAATCATATCATGCAAAGCAACGGAAAAATAAATAACACAACGATATGATAACCCAGGAAAACCAAACCGGTAAAAAACCTGGGGAAGATTTAACCTAGCTATCCTCAAGGTAAAAAGCAAATCCACTAGAAAGAATCGAAGTTCATACAATAAGACTTACAAGCCCCCACGCTCGACTTCTTATTGCTACCCACTAGTAGAACTTACTGAAACGACCACGTGCAAGCTCCGAATCCACGGACTCCTTCTTTCTTTGGCCTTTGCAAAACACAAACACCCCCTTTTGTGACTTTGAGATCCCACTCAAAGGTTTAGCAACACAAAATCTCCTGTTTATGACTCCAAGACCACCCTTGAAGGTTTAGATCATCAACACCTTTGATGACAAGAGAAGGCAGCCACTTCTACAATACCGGATCTTGAGATTCTTCAAGGAATAATACTGGTAGAAGACATAAGAAAGCTTTTTAGGAACAAAGCCCTAAATACAAAAGAGGCACACTTTTTTCTCTCTGAAAAGCCACTTAAAAACGTGCTTAGGGTTTCCTTTATATACTGGATGAAGTAGATTAGAAACCCTAGTCCTTAATGGGCTTGAACTACTGTTTAGGTTTAATTAAAATTCTGCAGATATGACTTTCGATCGATCAAGCCTGTCTTTCGATCGATCGAACCAGACAGATTATGAAATCTTCTTCCTGCAGCTTGTATGTTCTTGAATCTTGACTTGAATCACATTGAGCATTGTCTAATAAAACCTATAGACTCTAAGATCTATATCTAGACAAGTTTGTGTTCATGATTTGCCAATTGTTCTAAACATTTAGAACCTAACAAACTCCCCCTTTGGCAATTCGTGACAAAACTTTCATACAAAATGAAATGTTCAAATACAAGAACAACCCAATACAATAAAATGCCCATTACAACAAATCCCAATCTAAGACTCCTAACCTAGAAGTTGCAAGAAGAGGTAGAAGGTCTTAATCAGAATGCACCTGTCTTTCCTGAAACACTCAACAAACACATCACCGCATGTGTGGAAAGAAAAACAATAAATCAACAAATATGCAAACTAACTTTCCGCCTAAGTTAGATACATCAAAAACAAAGTTAACTCCCCCTAAACAGAACATTCTTGTATTTTCCACACATATTCCCAATATGGATTTCATCTAAATCTCCCTCTTTTGTCACATATTGACCAAGACAACTCAATAAAGAGTAAACATACGCAATAAAGGATAAGAGAAAATAGAGAATCAAGGAAATACAAAACAATTCAACTCTATAGAAAATAGAGACAACTCCCCTTATGAACAACACAGGTTAAAAACAAGCTTCTCCCCCTATAAAAATAGGGGGAAAAAAAAACAAAACAAGTTTTGGAAAAAACAGTTTTGGGGAAAAATAAAGGAGGTGGGGATAAATAAAAAGACACAAACCAAGTTTTTTTTTTTTTTAAAAAAAAAAAACTAAGTTGAGGATACACATGAAGAAAAAATATTCTCTCTTTCAATAAAATGCAAACATGGCACTATGTGACCCATAAACAGTTGCATGAGTAGAGAAAATATTTGCACATTGATTATCCATCATATCTCTTAAGAAAAATATTTTCTGCAATTTACATATAAAAAAATAGCATATACTAAAAAGTACATAACTCAAAAACTTAATCAATCAATTTTTAAATCAAGTTTAGTACCCAATTTAGCAAAGTGTATGCATGCTATGTGTGAAAACAACGAGAGATACGATTCAAAACTGCAAGATGGATACAAAAAAAAAAAAATCAATGCAATATATGTGAATCCTAAACATAAATGATGCATGGAAAAATCAAATTTTTGAAAAACAGAATAATTTAATGCAGAAACTCCTCAAAGCACAATATTTCATGAATGAATTGCATGAGTATGAGATTAAAAATTTTTCAAAAAACACTTGAATTCAGCCTAGATTTTCCAAAAACAAGATTTTCAATCAATTTGTTCTCAAATCTCAAACTTTAAACACATTTTGCATTAAAATCAAGGAACTTTTAATCTTGGATGGCCACAACAAGATCACACACAATATAATGTACCAAGTTTAGCAAAGAGTAACTTGTGTAGTGTGTGTAACTAGCAAAAGCTTGAGATACATGTGAATTTAAAAGAGACTATCACCTAAAGAGCTACATCATATAACTTCCACATCTCCTAGAACATAAGCTTGCAATCATGTAAATTTCTTGAATTTTGCCTCATAATATACACACCAATTTTAATTATGTGATTTGGCATCAAGCCTAATAGTACATACCAATTTTAAGCATTAAGCAACTAAACCGAGGCTACACCTTATGTTCTTTTTGTCCATGTGCTACACTTTCTCGAGCACAAAATCTTATGATATGCACTAAGGTGTTCATGATTGGTTAGTAAACAGTGGTGAGATGGTTATTTATGCCTTTCTCTAAAGGTTCAAGTCCGACAGTCAAAGACATGTGACTTCAAGATCAAGACAAAGTGATCAAAACGATAAACATATTTCCCACACAACATGCACTACAAAGTTTCAACTAGTAAAGTGCAATAAGTAAGCTCATCAAAGCTAAACAAGGTACATAAACTTGTTATGTAAAGATAATATGGCCAATCCTTGATTATAAATCCAAGATGTGAAATACAAAACACAAAAATCTTTTTGGTTTTAAAAAATTTATGACCAAAAACAAAAGGCACACATTATGCTAAATGAACAATGCAATGCATGACAGTATTTAACTAAGCTATAGAGGGTACACAATCAAGAAATATCAATTTCTTAATTAACCCATGAGTACATGTACAAACTAGTACATACTCACACAAAATTAGAAATAGCTTAGCACTTATATAACACATACTATTCAAGTTTCTCCACAATGTCAAGCATGTTCTAAATCAAGAGAGAGATATCATAATTCATGTAATCCTCAAGAAAAATGAAACAAGACACAAAATAAAATATTTTTGTCTTTTTGAAAATTTTTCAATGTTTTTGGATTTTTTTTTTATTCAATAAAAAAACATTCTTAAAAAAAACAAAACAACCAAAAACAGAAACAAGACATGTCCACAAACAATTGAAAAAATTAAATCAGGGACAAGTCAACAATACTCACCTTAGAGAATCTTTTCTCACCCATATAGCACGAGTCTTCGGCTTTGTAGGTGAAAATCCATGAGAAGCAAAGTGTATTTGAGAAATTACACCAATCTTTTGAGAAAGACTAAAATCCTGCAAATTCCTTTCACAAGCCAACAAGCTTAAATTTTTCAAAAGAATATGAAACAATTTATATAGACTTATGGTAGGAGAAATATCATCACATATCCTAGATTGAAACACAGAATGCTTAAATTTCAATTTATGACAATTCGGACGAATGTGACCACGGACACCACAAAAGTGGCAGACAGGAACAAATTTAGGAACATCAGTATCCCTAGTGGGGTTTCTGGTCACAGGCTTTGGTTCTTGCCTCAACAAAGAACAATTTGGTCTAATATGACCAACAACACCACAAAGGTGACAGGTAGGCACAAAAACAGATTTATTATGCTTTTTAACAGTAGGTTTAGACTTAGGTTTAAAAATTTCAGCGTTTACATCAGAACTTTTACCTTTGTCTAACCTAGCAAAATAAGCCTTTTCTTTTATTATTCCTCTTGAAAGGAGGGATATAAACTTTCTCAGTTTTAGGCTTATGGGAAACAAAAACACTTCTGTTATCAACAGCAGGCTTGGTACTAGTCAAATTTTCAATTTTAGCTTTAAATTCAACTAACTTTTGTTCCAAGCTTTTCATCTTCTCATCTTGAGAGGAAATATGATTTCTTAAAAATTCAACTTTTTATTAGATTCATCTAATCTAACAATCAATTCTTCTTTTTCAAGATTAGCCAATTTTAACTCTTCCTTGAATTTCTTAGCAATTTTCATAGATTTCAATAATTCCTTACGAAGAGTTTCACAGGCATCAATAAAATCAACAGAAACATGAGCAGAAACATGATCAGAAAGACACTTCAAATTATCCATGACAATAGGGGTCAAGGATCAGCTCTTAGATCAAAAGATCTAAAACAGAAGAGCAGACTACTCTGATACCACTTGTTAGTTTTTAGACCCCTTAAAACACAATTGGATTAACCTAGATAATTAGCCAAGTTGTTACTTAGTCCAAATTACAAATCTAGGTTATCACAATCAAACAATCATATCATGCAAAGTAACGGAAAAATAAATAACACAACGATATGATAACCCAGGAAAACCAAACCGGTAAAAAACCTGGGGAGGATTTAACCTAGCTATCTTCAAGGTAAAAAGCAAATCCACTAGAAAGAATCGAAATTCATACAATAAGACTTACAAGCCCCCACGCTTGACTTTTTATTGCTAGCCACCAGTAGAATTTACTGACACGACCACGTGCAAGCTCCGAATCCACAGACTCCTTCTTTCTTTGGCCTTTGCAAAACACAAACACCCCCTTTTGTCACTTTGAGATCCCACTCAAAGGTTTAGCAAAACAAACTCTCCTGTTTGTGACTCCAAGACCACCCTTGAAGGTTTAGATCATTAGCACCTTTGATGACTAGAGAAGGCAGCAATTTCTACAATACCGGATCTTGAGATTCTTCAAGGAATAATACCGGTAGAAGACATAAGAAAGCTTTTTAGGAACAAAACCTTAAATACAAAAGAGGCACACTCTTTTCTCTCTAAAAAACCACTTAAACACGTGCTTAGGGTTTCCTTTATATACTGGGAGAAGTGGATTAGAAACCCTAATCCTTAATGGGCTTGAACTACTGTTTGGGTTTAATTAAAATTCTGCAGATATGACTTTCAATCGATTGAGCCTATCTTTCGATCGATCGAACCAGATAGATTATGAAATCTTCTTCCTGCAGCTTGTATGTTCTTGAATCTTGACTTGAATCACATTGCGCATTGTCTAATAAAACCTATAGACTCTAAGATCTATATCTAGACAAGTTTGTGTTCACGATTTGCCAATTGTTCTAAATATTTAGAACCTAACAATCACAACTTTCTTGGGAAAGAAACAGAGATGGAAAGCTAGAGAGAAAAAGTGAGTTAGGGCAAGAAGGAAAGAACCAAACAAACAACATCAAAATCTGAAATCTACAAACCATAACAAAAAATCCCAAAACATCAAAGCAGATATCGAAATCTATACCTATCTAACCAAAATACCCAAAAACTAAGTCATATTAAATACCCAAATATAAGAAAGGGGAAAAAATAACCGGTGGCAGTTTCGGTGATCTGATGATGGCAAGTAAATGGCCTGAACGGTGTTTTTTTCAAATTTTTTTTTCTCTTAAGAATGATTCAACAAAACATAAATCTGCACAAAGCTTAAATTAATTCAAATTTTAGGGGTGAACCAAAAAAAGCACAAACATAACAAAAAACTGCCAAACAAAATACAACAATCGAACAAACAAAACTCAAGGAATTGTAAAAATAGGGATAATTACACATTACCCACCTGTGGTTTACCTCTAATTCTAAGTGCCTACCCGTGGTTTGAATTTTGACACTTTACCCACCTGTGATTCTCACCGTTATTGTGCCGTAACCCACCTCTCTACTTTTCGTTACTCTAACACAGAAAATGTAAAAACAAAACCCCAAACGGATCAAAACACTCCTCACATGAAGAACATACACAAACACATGAAGAACATACACAAACATGGATTGAAAAAAGCAAAGATCAATTTCAATGAAAAAAGCAAAGATCAATTTGGCATATGAAACTTTTTTCTCTTTACATATGTTTAGTATGAAGCAGTAAGATTTCAAAAACCTATATCGCTCTCACTCAAATCTTGAATATGAAAACATACCAAAAATCTGAAAAATTATAGGAAGTTGAACCCAAAATAAAACATCTAAATCATCAATAATAAAAAATCGAAACCCACTGCCACTGCCCCTGCCACCAGCCACCACAACCCACTGCCATAGCCACCACCGCCCACAACCTCAAACCCCAACCACCAAAACTACAAACAAGTCACAAACCCAAAATCAAACCACAAACAAATCACAAACCCAAAACCAAATCACAAACAAGTCACAAACTCTAACCCATAACTGCTGAACCACCAAAACTGCAAACAAGTCACAAACCCAGGCAGTGAAACCGAGTGGTGGCATCGGGATTTGGCGTCTCTGTTGGGTTTTGATTCGGATTCTAGGTGTTTTGGGTGGACCGATCAGACCCACGCCGAACTCCATGCAATTGACCCACGCCGCTCCCTAAAGGAATCGAAGCATCATCCAAGCTCCACCGTGACACACATAGACCATCACCACTCCTCTGCTCTCTGCGTCTCGGTCTAACCCGGACCCAACACACGCCTCTCGAAACCCGAACCCGAATCATCAAGTCTCTCTACCTCTCAAACCCAGAAACTACTCTCCGATCTACGAGCTAAGAGCGGCTTGCACGGCGCGTGAACCACCAAAAGCAAACATTCTTAAACACCCCATATCATTTCAAATCACAAACAAGTCACAAACTCTAACCCATAACTGCTGATCCACCAAAACTGCAAACAAGTCACAAACCCAGGCAGTGAAACCGAGTGGTGGCATCGGGATTTGGCGTCTCTGTCGGGTTTTGATTCGGATTCTAGGTGTTTTGGGTGGACCGATCAGACCCACGCCGAACTCCATGCAATTGACCCACACCGCTCCCAAGAACTCGAAGAAGGGTGCGGTTTCGTCGCCGCTGAATCCGGTACTTTCGTGTAAAACCTCATCGTCTTTGGCGCCCCAGGTGTCGAAACAGGAAGCTTTGATAGAGAGAAGCAAGAAGCCGAGCCGGTCAGAGTTGGGACCGGTGGGGAAGAAGAGAAGGAGGGAGTTGGAAAGAGGGAGTGGAGACTTTTGCTAATGGCTTTGATCAATCCACATTCAAGTGAGTGGAGACTTTTGCTAAGTTCTGGGAATTTTTTTTTTTTTAAGAATGAGTAAGTTCTGGAATTGATTACAACTTTTGGCTAGTTTAGGTAACTAAAAGAAAATATGTCGCCACTTCGATCAATTTATTATTTAAATAAATAAATATAAAAGTAGGGCTGTTAAACTTTTGTTAACAGTAGCTTTGTGTATGTTCTTCATGTGAGGAGTGTTTTGATCCGTTTGGGGTTTTGTTTTTATATTTTCTGTGTTAGAGTAACGGAAAGTAGAGAGGTGGGTTACGGCACAATAACGGTGAGAATCACAGGTGGGCAAAGTGTCAAAATTCAAACCACGGGTAGGCACTTAGAGTTAGAGGTAAACCACAGGTGGGTAATGTGTAATTATCCCGTAAAAATAAATTGGAAATTAAGGGTAAAGGTGGCCTTTTCAAAACCCTATAAACGGCAATTGAATAGAAAACCAAAAAAGGGGAAAAAAATCCCTACAAACGAAAAATAAAGCAACTATAAACGAAAAACTTTAAATATATACTGCAAAAACCTTAACAACAATGGTACAGAAGAGACATGGGAAACGAAAATATAAAAAGGGGAAAATATTTCAACAAAAAATTAAAAACAACATAAATGAAATGACAGAACTTTATTTTTTTGGCAACACATAAATCTATGTTCTTCAGCACCAAATCGATTTCAGTGTGAGAGAAATCATCAATAAATCTACACTCCACAGTAATTTTCGAAACCCTAGAAATGGTAATTGAATAGAGAATCAAAAAAGGGGAAAAAACAGGCCTACCTTCTGAATTATCTTCTGAATTGCTTCTGAATCACCTGTTGTTGCAAAGCACGAACATAGGTTTTCACTATTGCAAAGGTTTTTTTTTTTTTTGTCTGTTTGATGGGTTAGAACACGCTAGTCCGATCTATGTGTATATGGAGGTGCAGCGAAGAATCGCAAGTTTGAGGGAGTCTGAATTTTGATCGGGAAATATGGTTTGGGTTTTTTATTTTTATTTATTTATTTTTATAAGCAGTTGGTGTTTTTACAAAGGTTTATGTTTTCTCTTTCTTTTTTTTCTTTTTTTGGATAAGCGGGTGGGTCTCTGAAAGTGAGTCTTCCAGATGCACCGAGCGAAATTTTAAAGAATTAACTCTACACGTGTTAGTTTTAAAGGGGCTTTTTTCCATAACATGGCAGCACCTCCATAATGTTTCCTCAGTGTCTTTTATATATAGTGTGTGAGGACAACATTTTCATTGATATAGATTTAATATCATGCTTTATGCTCATTGTAAAGTAGGTACTCAATACATGTCTCAGTACATATTTGAGTAAAGGGAGGTAGTAGTCTCCAAATTTGTGAGAATGTTCCAACAAGTCAAAATGGAAAATTGCTATCAACGTACAAAATGCAGTAAATCCATCCACTTTCCAGCTACTAATTCCCTTTCAACTACACAAAATAAAGAAGGCTGAAACTTGGAAACAATTCCAAAAGATATTTTAAGCAGTCTACATAATTCATTCATTGAAATAATTATAAATCAAATCCTAATTTGAGAGAAGGCTAGTTTTTTGTTCTTTTGAATCAAAGTAGTATAAATCTCAGTCACAACTCTAATGCAAGTCTGATTGACAACTATAATCAAACACATTCAAGCAAACTCATCAAATGATAAAACACCCAAACCTACTTTTTAATTAGCACACATTGTTGCTTTCAACAGTATAAAGATAAATTTTAATGAAGAACCATGCTTGATAGGCCACAAACTGAATGATCCCTTGTGATAGAAATTAATTAATTAATTAGCCAAGTTATTAATTAATCAATTTATCATGCAAAAACGTGGTAGCACAAAAAAAATCACCAATGAACTAATTATGCAGCGGAAAATAAATAACACGGTGATTTGTTTACGAATGGGGAAAACCTAATGGCAAAAACCCCATCGGGTGATTTTCAGGTCACCACTCTCGAAACTCCACTATTATCACAACAAGCGGTTACAAGTAAAGGAATCCCAAGTACCTTACCAATCTACAGTTGAACCATTACCCCAATACCCAATTGGACTTGTTCTGTAGTGACAGTTCCCCTTTCTGACGCACGACTCCCAAATACGTGACTAACCAATTGCACAGATCCCAGTACGCGACTTTAATCACCAACTAAAAAGATTGTTGGTTGCAAAATTCTTCAGTTCATCCACACAATGAAGATCAAGAAGATGCTTGGTCACAAAACCCTACGGTGCACATACACAGTAACTTCTTCAAGAGAAAGAGATGAACTAGGGCAGGAACTTTGTCTCAAGTCACAATTTGCTTGAACAGAGTTTGCTCAAAACTTGTGCAACCTATGAACTCTTTGACGTCCCTTAAAACAATCCTTTTATATGTCTAAGGTTAGGAGAAAAGAAAGCCCAAAGACATATTCACAGATCCTAAGAAAATCATATTAGAATTTTGAAATTCTTAAACTTCGACAGATAGCAGGTGTTAAGAAGCTGTCAAGCAGGTATCGAGCATAGCGAGCTTTAAACAGCTTTCTTAAGCTCGATAGATGCAGTTGTCGAGCCAGTTGTCAAGCTTTAATGAATTTGCTCTATCAACTTGTTTTCTTGGACAGACTTGAAGGCTTCAACACTTGATCTTGAAACATGGTTTCTTGAAATATTTAAACACATCCTAAATCTACCCAAATACAAGTAAAGTGCATTTTGTCAAAGGATAAACCAATTACATAAAATCATGACATATGTTCTTAACATGTGAAACACATATGTCCTAACAATTTCCCCCTTTTGGCAATTCGTGACAAAACCACAACAAACAAATGAACATATGAGAGAAGTCATAAATCACTCAACTCATATTCAATTGTTGAATACAATAAGATCTATCCTAACACAAACTCTTGAAAAACTTTGCAAGGAGAGAGTTTATGGTAAGTAAAATTTGACAACCTGTATTTCTAAAACACTTTAAACAAAACTCATGAAGGCATCTTTGTGTGAAACAGAAATAATAAATTGCATACAAGTATAAGAAACATGTGTATTAAGGGAGAAAAGAAACAACACATAAAGGGGTAGGTGAAAGAAAAACATACATCAACATAAATAAGGAGAAAAGTACAAAGTATGTCTATAAATGGTCACAGGACCTCATGTACAAGAATAATGTATCTAAAAAAAAAAAAAAAAAGATACATAATATCCTCACTACATCCCTCAAAACATATCAACACTCCCCCTAACAAAATGGTTCTATACTAACTCTCCCCTTAAGAATGACTACTCTCATCAAAACTACTCCCCCTTTTTGTCACGAGTGACAAAGGGTAAGAGTGTCAAGTAGACATCTCATCAGAAGAGCTAGCATCTCCATCAGCATCATCCGAAGCATCATCATCATCACCATCATCATCATCCTCATCCTCAGAATCAGAAGCCACGGGAGAAGGGGGTGAAGGAGTAGCCTCAGGAGCAAAACCACCCATGGACGCCTATCGTCATGCAATACGACCGACACAAACGTTCACCTGATACAACTCCTTAGAAAGTGTATATAGGCGAGCATCCATGCGTTGCAGCTGCGCCATGATGTCTCCTAAAGTCACATCGCCCAAAGAAGAGGGAGGAGCGGATGTGGATGGAGCAGAATGGGATGGAGCTGAACGGGAAGGAGGAGCTACTGAATCTGACTGCTGTGACCGAAGCTGGGCCTCGCTACGTTTAACGATAGCGTAATCTATGGCACACATGATGGTGAAATGGTCAGAAGAGGGAAAAGGAACAAAAAAATGGCGTAAGTTCCTCGTGATAGTGAAAGGAAAGATGAGCTTATCACGGGACGCCAAATCTAGATGAACATCTATAATAAACAGAATGAAATGAGAAGGGGAATCTATAGTAAGATGCTCAAGAAGAGATAACAAAAATTGAGCACGAGGCTCTGTAATGGAGTTATAGTGAGAGAGTGGATGCAAAATAAAGGTCATCACCATGTTCATGAATCTAGGACCTTTAGCAAAAGGTCTACATGGTGTAAACAGATGCTCACCCCAAAGAGGAGGGCGTTCATAGAAAGCAGACATGAGCTCATCCCTGGACACAGTCCTCAGACGCTCACAACTAGGATAGTCAGGAAACTCTATCCTAGGGACCCGAAGCACATCCGCAACAAGTTGCGGTGTAATAGGAATGCACGTACCTCGAACGCGAGTGAAGAAAAGAGGTACTGACCGATCAATCCCGTGCATGTTGGAGTAAAACTCCTGGATAAGCACGAGAGGACAGGTGACTGGGACGTCACGCAGTGACTCCCATCCCCTACTGTGAATGACAGAGGGAAGGTCGGTGTCGGCAAAGTCCGACAAAATGACTTGGCGTTTCGAATGAATGCCTCGTCTAGAAAAGTTCTCCGAAAATGCCTTAATGGCATCATCATCACGGAACTGAATATGAGATAGTGTAGGATCAGATGATGAAGAAGCTCTGGAACGAAGAGGGTTCCGGGCTG
The DNA here is from genome assembly GCF_001633185.2 of Quercus lobata. Taxonomy (NCBI): domain Eukaryota; kingdom Viridiplantae; phylum Streptophyta; class Magnoliopsida; order Fagales; family Fagaceae; genus Quercus; species Quercus lobata. Next base: position 55,173,587 of record NC_044904.1, read on the forward strand.
GAGTGGATTTATGCTTAGGTGCCATAGACACGACTAACATAAACAGAAAGAGAGGGAGAGAAAGAAAGACAATCAGAAAATTCCCAAGCAATTTCAAATATAACAAGTATATTGAAAAAGAGTATGTATGCATGGGAAATGCATGAACATGTGACATGCAAAAGAAATTGCATCATGGGCTCAGCCCAATCCAAACCTATTAGCATACAAACAGATAGCACACACTAAATGCATGACAATACCATTATAATACTAATGTGATGCAATGTATGAGGTTTTAAACTCATTTAAGTGAAAACCCATCCCAAAATTTCAATAATAACTCATCAATTTTGAAAAACCCCAAAATTTTTCAAAAAACCCCAAAACCTAGGTTTCAAAACATGAAATACATGAATGTGAAAAGATTAGAAGCTTACCAAGTGAAGAAATTCCTGAAAAAGCTTGAAGAATCCTTGAGGAACAAAGATTGGAGTGAGATGAGAACATTTGGGAGAGAAAAAGAGAGAAGTATCGAGAGGGAGATCGAGTAAAATGAGTTCTGGATCGCACAGGGAGCTTATATAGTGCCAGTAGTAAATCTCGATAGATGCAGGTATCGAGAGGTATCGAGATATCTGTCAAGAACGGTGTCGAGAAAAAGGTCGTCGACAGCTGAGGTATCGAGGAGGTATCGAGGAACAACCCAACAGAATCAAGAACAGAAGCTCGATCGATCCACCAAGTATTGAGTAACTGTCGGGATTGCAATTAGAAAAAGCTGAAGAAGCTCGACAGACAGCAAGGTATCGAGAAGGTATCGAGGCGGTATCGAGCCAGCATTTAAAACCAGTTTTTCGAGATGTGAAAAACACAGACATGAATGCAATCTAACAAGCAACTCAACCAATGATCCAATCAACATATTAAGCTCTCAAAATCATCTCTCAATAAAAATTTTAAGCATATGGATCTTCAAAAAGAAACACACACACGCACACACTAAACAAGTCTAACCAATTTTATATTTCAAAAACAAGTCAAGACAGTTTAGTGAGCATACATTAACATATGTAAAACCTTATGATGGCCAAATCACATTGTACCTGCACATGTATCAAGAATAGTAAAAAATATTGCATGTTGTGTGTGAAAAACATCGCAAGATTGCATAAGTGTATACATGTTATGACGATTTGGGATATGAGAAAATCACTTTAACTCACACACAATCATAACTACTTGATGGAGACTATCACCTTCAAGGTACATCCTATAACTCCTACATCTCCTAGAATACACGCTTGCAATCATTTTTAAAGCATTTTTGATCTTTTTGCTTTTGATTTTTCTTTGCATATTTTTCTTTTAAGCATATCATGCATGGGCATATTAGAGAGAGAAAAAAAATACCCAATGATATTTGACATTTCAATTTTGTTATGCCTAAGCACACAAATGTCATTGACACTGCACTTTTGCTATGCCAAAGCATATAGGTGTCATATTATGATTGGCGAGCAACAGTGGTGAGATGGTTATTAATGCCTTTCTCTTAGGATTTTTTAGTCCTTCCCGTCAAAAAGAGTGATACGAGTGTTAAGTACAAGAGACAACTTAATCTTACTCATCACAAACAAGAGTCACAAAGCTCACTTGCTTGGTTGTGCATAGAGATGCTCATCTAAGCTACCAATGATACAAAGTTTAGAAAACTTTGTTTCAAAGGCCATCCAAGGTACACAAGTACCAATGTACACAAAACACACACTGTTTTTGTATTTTTCTGATTTTTTTTTTTATATGAAAAACAAAACAAAGCAAAACTGAAAAATAACCAAACAAAAACATGTTAAACAACCAAAGCATAAAAACTAGACTGACTCAAAACTTGAAAGCAAAACACATAAGTAATGCACACACAAAAACAAGAAGAGAGAGAGAAAAGTGACAGAATCACTTGGAGCCCTTTTCCTTCCACATTCTGGAAGAACCTTTCCTTTGATTAAACCCTTGAACCGGCGGCAAGGGAGAAAAACTATTCAAGATTGAAAGGAACATGAGGGCTTTAAGAAGGTCTCCAAGGGGAGCAAGAGAGGATTGTAGCTGATTCTGGTTCCCAGATGCTCTCATGTTGTTGCTCTGTTCAGTGGCAAGCCACTTGTAGCAATTTGGTCGAGTATGATCGGCAGCTCCACAATGATGACAGAGATGCTACTTCTTTTGTTTAGACTTTTGAGAGTTAGCCTTCTTAGCCCTACGGTTTTTAACATCTTTCTTCTCAAGCTTAGGGGGTGCTCCTAAGATAGATTTATCCTTGTCTATGTTCTCACTAGCTAATTTAGTTTTAATCTCATTGTTCTTAATTTTAACATTACTAGCAGGAGGAACAAAAACAGTAGTACTAGTAGAAGCAATATTAGAGGAAGAAAGACCATACCCTAAACCTGTTCGATCTGAAGCAGATTTCTGAATGCTAAGCATATCATCAAGCTTTGCACTTGAAGTCCTCTCCAATTGAGCTCTGACTTGAAACAGCTCCGCTTCAAGCTTCTTGGTCTTCTTAGCCAAGAAATTGTTCTCGAACCTCAGTGCTCTAATAGTCTGATTAGCTTCATCAAACTTTGTGGAAAGCTCCTCACGAGCAAGTTCCACATCACTGAGCTTTTTGGTGGTTAGCCTATATAGTTTCTCATGCTTCTCAGAAAGCTTGTACAGCTTCTCGTAGGCTGTATGGATGTCATTTTGATCATCCATCTTCTCAAATTTGGATTCCACCAATTCCTCTTCTTCAACCACATCTTTAACAATCCCATCAGTAGGATCAACAGTGGCCGTGAAGGCATTTAAGATTCTGTCATCCTTATTGTCGGAATCATCCTCAGGCTCGGTGTCACTCAGGGTAACAGCAAGTGCCTTGCTCTACCCAATACTCTTAAGATATGTAGGACACTCATGCTTCATGTAACCGAAGCCTTGACAGCCAAAGCACTTAGGTCCTATGGGAATAGTGTACTGACCACCTTCCTTAGCATCCTTCTTCCCTTTGTCTTGGCCTTTAAACTGAGAAGAACTGGATTACCTGCGATTCTTGTCGAAACCCTTTCCATTTGCGTTCTTCATAAACTTCTTGAACTTCCTAGTGATATAGGACTTCATCTTGGAATATTTATCATCAGATGACTCATCTGTCTCACTGCTTTTGGCCTTCAGTGCCATGCTTTTGCCTTTACCTGTCTTGCTAATCCTTGTCAACCCTAGCTCGTAGGTTTGCAAGTTTCCAACCAGCTCAGTCAAAGGAATTTTATCAATATTCTTTGATTCCTCTATTGCCGTGATCTTGGCATGAAATCTCTCAGGTAAAGATCTGAGCACCTTCCTTAGAATCTTGGGTTCAGGAATGGTTTCCCCAAGATTGAAGACTGAGTTTACTATGTCCTTTAGCTTGGCATAGAACTCATCGAATGACTCATCCTCCTCCATTTTTATCTCTTCAAAGTTTGTAGTGAGCCTCTGAAGTTTTGAATCTTTTACAACCTTTGTACCCTCATAGGTTGTCTTGAAGATGTTCCAAGCCTCCTTGGCAGTTTCAGTTGAGGATATCTTCTTGAACCCCTCATTGGTGACTGCACTGAACAACGCATTCACTGCTTTGCTGTTGAAGTTTGCCGCCTTAATCTTGGCATCATCCCAGTAGGCTGGCGCTTCTATAGGCTTAGTCCAGCCTATGTCCACAGCTTGCCACACTTTCTCATCTAAAGACTGCAAGAAAGCTCTCATGCGTACTTTCTAGTATGCATAGTTAGTGCCATCAAATAAAGGAGGTATGATTAATGACTGTCCTCTATCCATGACAAACAGGGGTCAATGGATTAACACAGCAAAGATTAAACCCTAATCAGAGTGTGCCTGCTCTGATACCACTTGATAGGCCATAAACTGAATGACCGCTTGTGATAGAAATTAATTAATTAATTAGCCAAGTTATTAATTAATCAATTTATCATGCAAAAACGTGGTAGCACAAACAAATCACCAATAGACTAATTATGTAGCGGAAAATAAATAACACGGTGATTTGTTTACAAATGGGGAAAACCTAACAGCAAAAACCCCACCAGGTGATTTTCAGGTCACCACTCCCGAAACTCCACTATTATCACAATAAGCTGTTACATGTAAAAGAATCCCAAGTACCTTACCAACCTACAGTTGAACCCTTACCCCAATACCCAATTGGACTTGTTCTGTAGTGACAGTTCCCCTTTTTGATGCACGACTCCTAAGTACATGACTAACCAATTGCACGAATCCCAGTACGCAACTTCAATCACCAACTAAGAAGATTGTTAGTTGCAAAGTTCTTCAGTTCATCCACACGATGAAGATTAAGAAGATGCTTGGTCACAAAACCCTACGGTGTACATACACAGCAACTTCTTCAAGAGAAAGAGATGAACTAGGGCAAGAACTTCGTATTAGGTCACAATTTGCTTGAACAGAGTTTGCTCAAAGCTTGTGCAACTTGTGAACTCTTTGACGGCCCTTAAAACAATCCTTTTATATGTCTAGGGTTAGAAGAAAAGAAAGTCCAAAGACATATTTACGGATCCCAAGAAAATCAAATTAGAATTCTAAAATTCTTAAACCTAGACAGATAGCAGGTGTCGAGAAGCTGTCGAGCAGGTATCAAGCACACCGGGCTTTGAACAACTTTCTTAAGCTCGATAGATGCAGTTGTCGAGCTAGCTATTGAGCTTTAATGAATTTGCACTATCAACTTGTTTTCTTGGACAGACTTGAAGGCTTTAACACTTGATCTTGAAATACGGTGCACATACACAACAACTTCTTCAAGAGAAAGAGATAAACTAGGGCAAGAACTTCGTCTCAGGTCACAATTTCCTTGAACAGAGTTTGCTAAAAACTTGTGCAACTTGTGAACTCTTTGACGGCCCTTAAAACAATCCTTTTATATGTCTAGGATTAAGAGAAAAGAAAAACCAAAGACATATTCATGGATCCCAAGAAAATCAGATTAGAATTCTAAAATTCTTAAACCTCGACAGATAGCAGGTATTGAGAAGCTGTCAAGCAGGTATCGAGCACACCGGGCTTTGAACAACTTTCTTAAGCTCGATAGATGCAGCTGTCGAGCTTTAATGAATTTGCACTATCAACTTGTTTTCTTGGACAGACTTGAAGGTTTTAACACTTGATCTTGAAACATGGTTTCTTGAAGTATTTAAACACATCCTAAATCTACCCAAATACAAGTAAAGTGCATTTTGTCAAAGGGTAAGCCAATTACATAAAATCTTGACATATGTTTTTAAGATGTGAAACACATACATCCTAACAATGCTAGTTAGTGCATTTAAATCTTCGAATTGCTTCAAAAACAAATTATGAACTTATGCAAATTATTCTTTTAAAAAAAATGCAAATTAGAAAATTTCAAAACTGTGGTGCTTACTGGCTCCAAACTTGTTTTTGCCAAAAATCTTTAGTTGGGCTTCAGCACTTTTTGATTAAAATCCACTTCGTTCTTCAAACCCACAAACACCAAAAAAGAATAAATGCTATAGAGACCACAATCATAAATCAAATACACAGGGAAAAGAAAAAAAAAAAAAACAATTTAATTAAGTATCCTAAAATCCAAAAAATCATATATAAGTATATAACCCATATAGGATCTTATAGAATCAAAATCCCATAACCTTGTTAGCAAGAAGAGTATTAATATAATATATACAAACTTCTGTAGTAGTAGTAGGGTTGAAGTTGAGTTAGTCTGATGACTCGGTGGCCATTGTGTGAGAGAATCAGAGATTGCATGAGAATGGCACCTCTGATCGCTTACTTCTTTCTCATCTAAGTTTTGGATTTTGATTTTGGGAGAAGGATATGGTTTTGATTTTTGGGTTTCTGAGAAGAGAGAGGAGTTACGGGTTTCTCTCCTTTCTCCTTGAAACGTGTTGCCACTGTTGCGATCTCTCGGTCTCGGTCTCTCTGTGTGTTAGGGTCTTCGGCGCACCTCATCTCTCTCTCCTTTCTCCGTCTATCTTTCTTTCTATCTTTTTATTTATTTATTTATTTATTTTTATTTTTTATTTTAAGCGGTTAGTTTCCTTTTATACCAAGAGGCTCCCAAACAGTATTTTAACATAGTGAATCATTGTATTTTTTCGTCTTTTCCAAACGCACCGTGCGGGTTTTTTAAGTTTAAACTCTATACGTGGCAGCATTTTAGGGGGTCATTTTTCCTAACGTAGCAACACCTCCTAAAGGCTTCTGCTATTATATATAGTATTAGATGGTTGCCTTTGCAGGAGCTTTTTCCTTCTATTTCTATACCCAGTAAGACCATATTTCTTATTTTCTGGCTTTTACTTACACTCCATTTCTTATGAATCTCATGTGTTGGCTGGGTTTCAAGAATTTAATCATTGTCATTTCATTTATGTTCGTTGAAGAATTTCAGATTCTGGGTTTTTTTTTTTTTTTTTTTTTGCTTTTAAGAATTAAAGCTGTTTAATTTTATATTTCTTTGATGTAATTGATTTGTAGGTGGACTTTTGCATTGGTCATGGTCTATTTTGCGGCTATAATTCTATAATAACCCTATATATTTGTTGTTGTATTTCTTTTAGTTGATTTTTTTTTTTAAATATTAAAAATCAACTAAAACCATACCCATTTGTTTTACACGTAATGTAGCTGGGTCCCATTGTATCTGCATATCAGCATATGGATGCCGGTTGTCCTCCAAGAAACCTCATTCTAAAAATGGGGATAGTGCTGAGTCTGTTCAAAGGGAATTGGAGGAGATTCAGCAAAAAGTGGGACTTTAGGGATATCTTACGTACCAGGTTAGTCCATCTTTGAAGCCTTTACTTGAAACTAGTGATGAAATTTCTCTAATGTAATGGATTCATTTTTCTTAGTTCCTGGATATTTTTTTATTTTTTATTTTTTTTTATTATTTAAATTGATAAGTTACCTTGTGCCACTTGAGCTATAACTCATTGGCTGTAATTACTGAATTTCTTGTTTGAATAGCTTTAAATCCTTGTAGTTCCTTTAGGCTGATGCCTTCACTCTCACTTGAATATTTTACCTACCAAATTTAATGGTTGCTCTTCTTCTTAGTTTGTGGTATAATTTTTCTACCCAAGGCATTAATCGTAAGCTAAATAGATTACTGGATCTCAGAGTGCTACTGCGTGGCAAAAATAACTTCATATTTTAAATCTTTTGTCAGTTTCTGAGATTTGCTTTTTCAAGTTTTTGTTTGAAGCTAATGTTCTATTTTCAACAGACTTGTGCAGGTGCTGTGATGCTAATAGACATTGTGTTGTGGTGTATTCTTGTGCCATTTTTATTGGGTGATCAGTTTAGCCTAACCCTGGTGAGTTTCCACTTCTAGTGAATAATTAGACCTTTTTTTTTTTCCATAAAAAATGTTCTTCATATTGTCACAATCTTTAGTTGCTCTCAAAATGGAACTAGGGGATTGAAGAGCCAAAGTTTTAATAAGACAAATTGATTTGTGAGTAACATGGCGCAATAGGAGCTTAGAAAAATTAAATGCAAAACCTCAATTATTATGTAATTATATTGATTAAATTGTCTCGGGACATGCTTGAGGTACTTTTCGTCTTTTAGTTTCCTTTATGTAATCAAAGTTCTTGCCTTTTTAAAACGCTGAGATTAGGACTTGTTATTCACGTGGGCAAAGAACAGCCCGCGATTCAGTAGGCCCGGATCTGCATTAGCAATTTAGCATCATTAGCAAATGTGTGAGAAGATTCGTGGAAAGAGGGTACTGAAAGTTTCATGTCTGTTTGGCTTGGTGGGGACTAAAGAGAAGCTACTTGGAAATTGCTTGATCTTTATCTCCTCCTTGTTTTACCCAACATTTTTTTGGATGGGAGAGACACCACCAAAACTAGGAAGCTTATAATTTATTTATGGCAATTTATTATTGTTATTTATGGATTGGAATGTTATGATAAGTACACAAGAAGCATCAATTGATTCAATTTTTTTTTTTTTAATATATAAAAATGTACGGGTATCTTAATTGCCATAAATATTCCAAATTGAAAATTGAAGTACAATGAGGCATATACTAAATAAATATTCTTGGAATGTATATTTTTTTTTTTGAAATGGAAACATATCATTTAATTAATTAGAAAAAACAACATCCTGATACAAAGCTTCCCTAACTATTGGAGGAACATCTTCCATCCAATACAGATCTTGACTAATGTTTCTAGCAAATTGAGCTAACTCATGAGCCACTCTATTCCCTCCACGCCTAGTACATTCAATCCTAACCCATTGCAAGTTCCGAACCAAATGATGAATATCCCCAACAACATTTCCAATCAAAGAAAAATCATCCTGCAAAGCCGAAACAGCTTTCATGACAGAAGAATTATCCCCTTCAATGACAAGTTCAGAGAAGCCAGCATCAATGGCAAATTCAATAGCTTTCCGACATGCGAGAAACTCAGCCTCCTCACTAGAAGATACCTCAGGACCCTTTGCTGCCATGGCTGCCATAACCTCACCTTTTTCGTTCCGAATAACTGCACCAAAACCTGAACTTTTAAGAGCCGAAAACAGAGCTGCATCAAAGTTAAGCTTGAAGATCAAAGGAGGAGGGGGCTGCCAAGTGTCCTGAGAAGCTAGCCCTCCATGTGATGGTCCCATTAATGCAGAAGCAGTCTGAAACTCCTCAAGAACCTCTGTTGCCCGATTATTCAACCAGCCTGGGTCATGAAACTTACCCCCATGCACAACCCGATTTCTTTGATTCCAAATCAGCCATGCTTGAACTAGCACAACCTCCAGATCATGAGACTCTACCCGCTCCATTAAGTATTCCATTAAATGAAGCATATCCACCATACCTGACCCACCTTTCTGCAGAATTTTTAAGCTACCTGCCCACACATCTCTAGCCGCATCACAATCCCAAAGTGCGTGGACAACTGACTCCGGAAACCTCAAGCAAATTGGGCACATCGCATCTGCAATAATCTTTCTCTTAGACAGATTCAATTTTGTTGGTAAAATTTCATTACAAGCTCTCCACCCAAACACCTTTATTTTGTTGGGAATTCTAAGCTTCCAAATTGCAGGCCAAACTTCCTTTCCAGCACAACCCCGAGAACATTCAGCTACCCTTCCTTCACTCAACACTTTCCTAGCCACCTTGTAAGCGGATTTAACAGTAAAAATCCCCTTCCTTTGGTGCATCCAGATCATACAGTCCTCCACATGTCTTCGGCTGAGCTGAATTCTACAAATAGCTTCTGCATCTTCTTTTTCAAACATATCCATGATAAAATCAGCCCTCCATGCATGCAAGTCTTGGTCAATTAGTTCAGCAACAGTCGCCTCACGAACTTCATCTTCCACTAGATTTAGAGGAGCATTTGTTGGATAATTTGGTATCCATTTATCCCCTAGAATCTGAATAGAGTGGCCATTCCCAACTCTCCAGCAACATCCAGCCTTCAAAGTAGGAAAAGCAGCCACAATACTCTTCCAAACAAAAGAGCAATTTGGTGACTTCTTAGCAGCAAAAAGAGAGGTTCTTGGAAAATATCTAGCTTTGAGGCATTGGAACACCAAAGAATTATCATCATGCAGCAACCTCCACCCTTGTTTAGCTAACATTGCTAAATTAAAGGCCCTTAGATCCCTAAACCCCAATCCTCCCTCCCTTTTTGATAGCGTCAATTTTTCCCACCTCTGCCAATGAATTTTCCTTTCATTCCCCACCTGTCCCCACCAAAACTTAGCACACATTGCATCCAACTCATCACAAAGTTTCAAAGGGAGTTGGAAAACACTCATAGTGTAAGTAGGAATGGACTGAGCAACTGCTTTAATCAGAATTTCCTTACCAGCCTTAGACAACATCTTCCCCTTCCACCCCTGTAGCTTTTTCCATATCCTATCCTTCAAGTATGAGAACGTATGATACTTTTTACTCCCTACTAATGTAGGCAGCCCTAAATAGGACTCAAATCGGTTCACTTCCTGCACTCCCAAAATCCTTAAAATGCCCTGCTTCTGGCCGGCTGAAGTATTGCTACTAAAAAAGACCGAGGACTTTTCCAAGTTTATGCACTGGCCTGACGCATTAGCATAAGTCTGAAGCACCTCAGAAACAACCTCCACTTCATTTTGAGTTGCCTTGCAAAATAAGAGGGAATCATCTGCAAACAATAAGTTAGAAATTTTCGGTGCCCCTCTGCAAATGGAAGCGCCATGAATTTTGCCATCAGATTCTGCTTTTGCCAACAAAGATGTAAATCCCTCTGCACATAACAGAAATAAATACGGTGAAAGAGGGTCTCCTTGGCGGATTCCCCTAGTCGGAGTCACATTCCCATAAGGCTTTCCATTAAGAAGAATAGAGAATGATGTGGTGGTAACACAGGTCATCACTCTCTCAATCCATTTATTTGGAAAACCCAGCTTTTGCATAATGCCCTGTAAGAATAGCCATTCCACTCGATCATATGCTTTGCTGACATCCAGCTTCAAAGCCAAAGCACCTGTTTTACCCTTCTTCCTAACATGCATGGAATGCAAGACCTCATATGCCACAATAACATTATCTGTAATAAGTCTACCTGGAACAAAAGCACTCTGAGTGGGAGAAATAATATCAGGAAGCACTTGTTTCAGTCTATTGGCAAGGACTTTAGAGATAACCTTATAAATGACATTACAGAGGCTAATAGGTCTAAATTCAGACATTTTCTCAGGATTTTTCACTTTAGGGATAAGCACAATGTTGGTATGATTTAAATCTGGTAACATAACTCCATTATTCAAAAAATCTAACACAGCATTCACTACATCATCACCTACAATATGCCAGAATTTTTGATAAAATAAGGCATTCATACCATCTGGGCCAGGTGCCTTTGTTGGTCCCATCTGAAAAACAGCTTCCTTGATTTCATCAACAGTAAAATCCCCAGAAAGCATCTCCTGCATGTCTGTAGTCACTTTGGCCGAAACTGTACTTAAACACTCCTCCATTTGATGACATGATCCTGCAGAAAAAAGATTATCAAAATAATCAACTGCAACCCTGGCTATATCCTCCACCTCCTCCACCCACTGCTCCTGTGAGTTCATGATGCCCTTTATATGATTCCGTCGTCGCCGTTGTGAGGCTTTTGAATGGAAAAATTTAGTATTTCGATCCCCATGTTTCAACCATGCAACCCTAGATCTCTGTGCCCAATAAATCTCCTGTTTCAACAAGAGATCATCCAACTGTTTACTAACTGCCAAAAACTCCACCTTACTTTCATCAGTAGTGACAGCTCTATTAATTCTATCAAGCCGATTCTGAAGGGATTTAATTTCTTCCTCCTCAGGTCTAGTCCTTGTGTCTCCCCATGCCTTTAATTCATCACCACATGCCCTAATTTTTGCATGCACATCTGCCAAACCCGAAGCCCCACTTCCTGCCAAACTCCATGCTTGCTGAACCCGAGGCTCACAGTCATCCCACAACAACCAACATTCTTCAAACTTAAAACCCCGATCAGCTCTACGATGTTTCTGTCTGAATTTTTGAACCTGGATAGCAATAGGAAGATGGTCCGAGGCATGAGGAAGAAGGTGCACTACAGTACTGACCGGAAACTTCTCAATCCACCCCTTCGTTGCCACAGCTCTATCAAGTATTAATTTGGTATTTGCATCGCCCGGTCTCTTGTTAGTCCAAGTAAAAGGGTAACCTTTATAACCAAGATCTTCTAATTGACAACTCTCCAAGGCCTCCCGAAACTCATTAATCTGGGAACTATTTGGCTGCCTTATGCTTTGTTTTTCTGAAGAATGGAGTATAGCATTGAAGTCTCCAAAGCATAACCATGGACCCTCCACAAAAGTCTTCAAATATTCCAATAGTTGCCAAGACTTATGTTTTTGTTGTGTCTCTGGCCAACCATAGAAACCTGTCATAAACCAAATATAACCATCTTCCTCAGTTACCTTAGCTAACACATGATGTGCAGTATAATTAATCACCTCTAACCTAATATCATTTATCCATAAAAAAGCTAATCCACCACCAGCATCTGGATGCTTAACAATTATTTTATTCTGAAAAGGCAAGTCACCGTAAAGATTATTAAAACCCTCTGTATCCAACCGTGTCTCCATAAGAAAACACACCAGGGGAGCTTGTTCCCTCACTAATTTGCGAAGGCTACGACCTGTCCAAGGGTTCCCAAGCCCTTGGCAGTTCCAACTTAGGATCCTCATTGCTCCCGGCAAGGGTGGTTCTCCACCCCCGCCGATAAAATGGTTCCAACATCTCCATCATCAATCTTTCCACGCTTAGTCTCCCTAAAATCAGAATGGTCACACAGCTCTTCCTCCCTACTAGATACATTGCTCCTTTTTCCACAGTTTGGCAGCTGCAAAGCTTTTGACAATCCTCCAAGCCCAAAGTCCATTCGGTTAAACCTGGTCCAAGTGGATTTGGGCTTTACAGAACTAGGCCCAACCAACTCTAACCTCTGATCCAGTCCACTTGCTTCAACACCAAGCCCGGCTTCCTTAGTTTTACCCGTTGCCACCTCCATACAATCAACCCCAGCTGGCTGCCCCGTCACTTCTCTCAACAAATCCACATCAGTATCTTCACACACCGGACTAGGAACCAGCTGTAAAGAACGTCCTTCCTGCACGTCATCTGTTCTGCCCAACTCCACGTTAGCCTCTTCCTGAAAAATAGGTAGTTCCCCTAGATTCTCGGATTCAACTTCCTGTTTACTAGGGTTCGTATCTTCCACACCCGCCGCCGGAAAAGTCCCTTGCACCGGACTGTAATTTGTAGACTCCTCTGATGTTTGTTCTTTCGCAGCCCCAGTATTGCCATAGGTATTTCTTGATGGGAAAGAACGTGGACGCCCTCCCAAAGCTCTTAAAGACTCCCCATATTGATAATCCACCTCCCCACCATTCCTGCTAACAGCAAAGTGCGATGCACAATGCTTTACATTGTGCCCTAACAGACCACAATAATGGCAGAACAGAGGTAAACGTTCATACTTAAACGTTACCCAACTGCGAGCCCCATCTGAACCAGCAATGAAACCTCCTCTCCGCAGCGGCTTCCCAATCGGCACCGCAACTTTAACTCGCATAAAATAATTCAGCTCATCTTGTCGTCGCTGCCCTTCAACCTCTTCAACTCTACCAATTCTATTACCAACTTCCCTTGCAACTTGAGGGGAAACCATATCGAATGGTGCACCCCATATTTGAATCCATAGACAAGCATACTCCAATCTGATATTCCCTACTGTCATCCCCTTCTGCCATCTCTGAAGCAATAATAGTTGATTGTCGAATGACCAAGGACCATCTTGTAGAATACGTGCCATATCAAACTCTGTTTTAAACTTGAATTGGAAGAGATTCGGACCCACCTCAATAATCTGTAAACTATTCTCCAATCCCCATGCCCTTCTCAAAGTAGTCTTTGCTGCACGTTTATTGAATGGTTTACATGTTAAAAACTTCCCAATAAGACTCAAGCTACAACTCTCCATAGCCTGCACTCTGCCTTCATCGGATATAGGGATAATCTCCTCTTCATCAGACGTTAGTTTCATATTACCGAACCCGGCAGCCACATCATCTGCCATACCGCCGAGATCACAAAAGAATGAAAGAAAAAAATACCCTTAGACCTAGGTCAAGGGAGGGAAGGCTCGTGAAACACGAGAGAGAGAACTCTACGGCTGGGAGAAAACCCTAGCGTAGAGAGTCTTGTCCCACTCCCGTTTCTTGGAATGTATATTGAATTTTATAAAATTATTTTTCTTTTTATGATTGGTCTTGGTTTTATTATTTGGTAGTGTTAACTACGATTTTTGGGGGTGGTTTTGAGGTGTGGGTATGTGATAGTTGGTATTTGGGCATTTGGTTAATTGGAGGAAGGAGGAGCTGACTTTCGTGTGTTTTATGATGATTTTTCTGTTTTGAGTTGAGTTGTTGGAATGATTTTTGTCATATGTAAGAAGTTGATGAAATGTTAACTGTTACTTACCATAGTTATTTGAGAATTTGCTTGTGCATGCCAAGTGTTTGGTATTTGCCTCTATGAGTTTTGGGGTTGGATTGCTTGAATTATTTTCATAATAATTGTTATATGAGGTTGTGGGTTATAATCCTAGTTGTTAATTTGAGCTAACATATGTAGCTTTAAGGTTAATAAAGTCTCAAAGCTTTTGGCATAGTGTTAAAATTTTAGTATTTTTCTTTTGAGTCAGATGCACTACGTGATTTTTAATAAATCATAGAAAAATTATTTTGAGCTGATTTTTTTATGATACATACTACACATATAAGAGCTTCTGTCTATTTAATTTCAATTTAATCGGATAACTTTTCATGGACCAAACGATTTTTACAAAATGGTTGACCTGTTGTGTAGTAAATCTGAAAGTTTGACGAGTATGTTGGGATTTTGTGGAATTTACTTGAAACCTTTGTTGAGTGGGTTGGCTTGTAAAAAGAAGGTTTGATGGGTCTCAAAGAGCTTCAAAAATTTGCGGTTACTATGGATTGAGGACACCTCCTTAGAAGCTTGTAAGTGATTTTTTTTTGGTTATATGCATACAAGTAGTCCATTTGCAGGCCCATACTGATAAGTTTAGCTAAGTCACTTCTACAATTTCCATAAAAGGTGTGTCAACACAATCAAGAGTCAAAATATGTTAAGAACCTAGTTTTGCCTAAAACATGTACTTGTGGATGTTATGTTAAGGTTGTAACTTGTATTAGCACTTGTGTGTAAGGTATTGGCCTTGCCTTGGCAGCCTTAATAATTGGAGCATGTGACTAAAGAATTAAATTAAGCACGTTTGTATTACTAGTTAGTTACAGTTATTAGCCAAGTTTGTTAGCTAATATTGGCCTTTTTGGTGTAATACACAACTAAGCCTTCCTATATAACTCTAATTGCTGCTTATAATCATTCATTCAGAATCTATTAAGCAAAGTTAGTCTCTCAAACCTCTCTTTTCTCCCTAATCTCTCTTCTTTTTCTAGGAGGCTTGGCTACCTCAAACTAGCCACCCAAATGCCACATCGCCACTTAGTTAGGCTCTTAGCAAAATACTTTTGAATATATTGTAATAATTTTTATGTGCCTTTAGTGGAGTCTCATCAGTTGATTCACCTTTAAGATATAATCTACAAATCATCATTAGTACTAGTAACTTACAAGCATAGTAACTTTTTATTTTTTATTTTTTGTTTTTGGCAGGTAACTAATTATTTGTTTGTGGTCACTTTGGATTTCTTTGGTAGAGGTGTGTACTGGCTTAATCATAGTAAGTAATTTCTTATTAAATTCTTGAGCATAGTAAGTGAATGGATATTGTTGATTTATATGTGAGGCATATTATTTTAATTGTTTTCAATACTTGTAAGCATTATATTTTGGGATGTTGATAATTGGTTTTGTGATGGGTTGTTGAATTGGAGTAAGCGGGTGGCTAGCATGGTATTATAATGTGGTATAAATTGATATTCGGAGTGTTTGATTGTGCAATTTATATTTGTTTAAGTATTAATATAGACTTGTGCATTCATAAATGGGATAAGACTTTATCTAAGTAGCTTATAGACTTAGATGTCAGAATACATTATGCATGAGTTGTCCTTATTTTGCTGAAATAACATTCACCTTGCATAGTGTGACTACTTTTAATGCATTACATGGTGTGACTACTTTTAATGAATTATTTGAAACTAATTGTATTACATTACACTTGAAAATATATATATTTGCTTTCTACAACTTATACATTAGAAGTTGTGATTTTAATTCATTGGTGTGGCTACTCTTAATGCATTGTTAGAAATGTTTCTTATAACATAGTTAATGTTTTTACTTTATGATTTTAATGTAGTATTGTTTTTATATTTGTGCAGATTTCTTATTGGTGGCTTTTAGGAGATTTACTTCTGGCATTACTTGAAGACATATGAGGACATCTTCTGTTGGTTCTAATTATATTATGCTACACTTTTTGTATTGTTATAAAACATCTTGTGTTATTGTATGTGTTACAAACAATTATTGTATGGAAGGAGTTTGAATTGGATACTTGTTTTATTTTTTTACTTGTGGAATGCATGGATCGTTTTTTTATAAATGTATTATTCAAATATGAGGTTTTAATAATGTAATGGCAGTTTACATGTTAATATCAAAGCCATGAAAAAAATAAAAACAGAAAATAAGTTTTAGCGACAAATTTTTTCGTCACAAATATAGCAACAAAAAATTGTTTTAGTGATGAAATATTTCATCGCTAAATGTAGCAAAATTTGGTAAAAAATTGTTTTAGTGACGAAAATTTTCGTCGCTATATATGCCTGGATTTTCTTAAAAATAATTTTAGTGACGAACTTTTTCGTCACTATATGTACCCGAAAATAGTTTTAGTGACGAAATTATTCGTCACTAAATATGATTTAATAAACTAAAGTTTTTTTAGTGACGACATATTTTCGTCACTGAATGGTGTTTTTAGCGAGGAAAACATTTAGCGATAAAACGTTTTCGTCGCTAAAAATTAAAAAAAAAAAAAATCAAATTGGACTTTTAGTGACGAAATTTTTCGTCGCTAGGACTTTTAGCGTCGGGGTTTCAGCGATGAAAATCAAATCGGACTTTTAGTGACGAAATTTTTCGTTGCCAGGACTTTTAGCGACGGGGTTTCAGCAACGAAATGAGTTTAGTCACTAAAAGTCCGATTTCGTCACTAAAGGTCCTTAGTGACAAAAAACTAGACTTTTAGTGATGAATATTTTCGTCACTGAAAATACATTTTGTTGTAGTGACTTAATCTTTGTTGGGTTCTGATTGTTTAGAGAGATATTTATCTGCAGCTAGTTTGTATTGTATGTGAAATTCTCATTGTATCATTTCCAAGCAATTTCACCTATAAAAAATTTTGATAATGCTTATCTGGGTGCCTTTTATTTTTATTGGGTTTTCATTGTTTATCTTTATATTTGTGTGCCTTTTATTTTTAGTTTTTATTTTGATCTTTGTTGGTTCCTGATTGTTTAGATAGGTATTTGTCTGCAGTTAGTGGAATTAGTTTATTGTGTGTGAAATACTCATTATAAATTAAGAAAATGGTTACTTTTTTCTTTGTTTGTGGTCTTATCTTATCCATAAAGTGATTATGAGGAACTGATTGAACTGGAAAAAAAAAAAAAAAAGAGTAAACATTTTGCTTGTTTTTGTTGTTTAGGAAGTGATAACGGTTAAAATTTTAACATTTGATGAGTGTCTGTGTTAAAATCTATGCCAATTTTTTCTAGTAATGCAAGATTTAAATTTTAGATGTGTAGCCACCTGTACGTGCCACCCATGGGCCAAGCAAGTACTTGGATGTTTGGGATCTTCCCGACGACCAAGTAATTGAATTGCCGCTAAATAGTATGCATCATCCGGTTGATGAGGGGGCGAGGGCTTTCACTGGTTTCTTGGGGACGATTGCGCGGAAACCCCACATGTGCCCGATTAGATATCTGAGTTGGAAGGACATGCCAGAAGAACTTAAAGAAGAGTGTTGGCGTCTTGTAGAGGTAAACTAGGAACTTATAATACTTGTAATTATGACATTTTAGCATGCTTGTTGCAGTTCTAATTCTAACTCAACTATTTGATTGTAGTGAAAATACATCGTCCCTACTAATCCTATTGCATATGCAGGTTTGAAGAAATTTACCTTACAAAAAATTGGGAAGGCTTGGAGGGATCACAAGTGTAGGCTGAAAACGGCTCATTACATACCGCATACAAGAAACAAAGCACGGGTGAAGAGAAATGGACCCAAGGGATGTATACCAGAAGATTGGGATATTCTTGTTGACCATTGGTATACTAAGGATGCAGTGGTATGTTCTTTTTCAATTTTATTTTATTTTATTTTATTTTTTTTAAGATGTGCTTAATTTGTGTTTTTCGGTTTTCATTACTGCCATGTTGGTACTGTGCTTTGTTTCTGTATGAATAAGTTTTTATTTTATTTTATAACACAATAGTAAGTATGGAGTTGTTTGATTGATCTTATGAGTTTTTGTTTTCAATATGATGCTTTGAAGTTTTCTCTTGCACTAAGAATGTGGATTGAATTTGAATAAATTGTTCTTGATGCTACTTTTTGATTCAAGATCCCCAAATTCAATTTGAACTGTAGCTTACTCCTTGCAAGTGCTAATATCCTGATAGCATAGATGCATTCATTGAAATTGAGTGTGTCTGTGCACCGGCATGTAAACCTTTAAATTTGGTTAATTTTTGGGCTAAAAGTAATTAAGTTGGAACCCTTCAATTTTAGTTGAATGGGTTTTAAGTTACTGTTACACTTCTAACCTGAACTAGATTCCATTAAGAAGTTCTTTGTTTCATTCTTAAGCTGTTGTTTGTTCTCACTTATTTGAAGTATGCTACTTTAAGTTGGGAATTTACCTCTGGATGCTTTATGCAATGGATTTGAAGCTATTCAACTAAAACAATAGTCCTTAGGTTGGAGAAGATAATGAATAGAGTTAGGTTTGAACTTGACACTGTCAAGTAATTTTCATTGATGTTTATGAAGATCATGCCTTAAGCTTATTGTAACTAGAGCCAGGTGGAGTGTGAGGTCATAGGTTTAATAACTATTAGGTGCGAGTTCGAGCTAATAGTCAAGTGGCACTGCCACCTTTTGTGCTGCCTGGTGTCTAGGTTTCGAACACCATCTCTCACTCCCCCCATATTTACATACCTAAATATCTATTGGATGTGTCTAATTGCCATTTTTTAAAAATGTCACTAGAATGGATATTTTTCCATTATTGTCTGTTTGAATTTTTTTTGAGTTTTTTTTTCCTGATTACTTAGATGCATATGGAGATCTTGAAGCTTATTTGTTACAGTAAAGTTTTTTTATTGCACATTTACTTTAGGATTTGGTTTCTCTGCAATAACAGTAAAAGTGTAAATCCTTACATAGCATTTTCATAGTTCAATTTTCTTTGTAAAAGTGTAAATCCTTACATAACCTCTTCTATACTTAAATGTAGAATAGATTACAATTTACAACTATTTCTTGAACTAGGTTTAGCCTCAAAATAGAGTTTTAATGGTTTATGTATAAAATTTTTAAGATGACTGCTTGATCATAGGCATTTCATGTTTGGAATTTTAAGAACTTTGTGAAAGTGTGAAACTACATTAAGATCTCTATGAATAGTTAAAAAACTTTTCACATAAATGTGAAGTGATATTCTAGTTAGAAAAACACATGAGATAAATAGCACCTTTACTAAACAATGTTGATTTTCTATGATTTTTCTGTATGAACAAGTTTTTTTTTATTTTTTTTTATAACACAATAGTTAAATTAGTAGAACACTTGTGGTTGTGTGTAAAAATGTAAGTCTGTTTGTTTGTTTTTGTATTCTCTGACTCCATAATTTTGTAGATAGAGTCAGAGAAGAATAGGGACCGTCGTTCTAAACAGGAGGACTTACATACTACTAGTTCATGCAGCTTTTCCATGCACGCTACAAAGAAGGTAATAAGTATTATGACTAATATGTAAATGATTTGACTTATCTTAAGTTTATGTGGAACCAATATGAATCACTACATAAATATGTTGTTCATGATGGACGTCCTGTAAAGCGTGTAACATTATATTCAATATTGCATACTCGTAAAGATGGAATTGCAGTTAATCCTGTAGTGCAAGTAAAAATGGTGAGTAATCCATTTTATTACTGCCTGCTTTTGAGTTTGTATATGGGAGCTTAATGAAATGAAGGTTAACAAAACAATAATATGGAGGTTAACAAAAACAATAATATGGAGGCAGTGGCCTCCATTATTTGATTCATATGAATTTTATTTGTTCAGTGATTCTTTTGTTCTTTTTTGTTACTTTGTTTCCTTTGCATATATGTTTCCGGTATATTGTTTTTGAGTTTTAATGAAATCACGTTACTTATCAATATATAGCATTGAATTTGGTTCATCTGATTCTGTTATTTGATATCATTCTCTGCATAGCTGCTAGTAAGGCAGGCTAAACGAGAAAATATCACTAGTGATAAACAAACTTAATTTCCATTCATTACTCTTGCAAAGACTAAAACTGATATAGGGATTGAAACTGGTGTTTGACTTTATCAAGTTCAGTTTTGGTACCAAAAACAAGTGGCCTTAAGATGGTTACAGGTGCAAGTTTATCATCATTTAATTGGATTTGTTGACAGGAGGAACATGGGTAACTTTTGATATGAACTATAATATCTAAAAAACTATGGTAGGTGGAACTTCTAGATTGTGGATTAAGCAGGTTAGGTTATTTGATTTTGTAAGGTTGAATTTATTCAACCATCTAATTGGCTTTATCCCGTGCCAAATTTGCTCGTAATTCAGCATTTAGTAACCCTGTATTTAGGTGGGTTTGATGTAAGGGTAGTGAGTGAGATAGAGTGAAGATTGCTTAAGAGTGTGCAAGAAAACAGAGACTCACGGCTGCAAGCCGCCAGACGCAGCACACGTGCCAAGCATGCTGGAAGGTGAACAGTCATGCAAGCTGGAGCACTACAGGACAAAACAGGACAACTGGCCATACGGTTATCTCGCGACTGGATCTCGCGACTTAGTCAAGCCGCGAGGTCAAGCCGCGAGCCACCCCTGTTTTGTAAAACCTGACGTTTCACATTCCGCTCCCACTCCAGTGTAAATACCCCTTTTACCCACGATTGTAAGAGAGCTTCCAGAGAGAAACCCTAAAGAAAAACAAGATTGATTCACCTACAATCTATACATTAGAGTCTCTTCAAATTCCTCAACTCTCTTCCTCTCCATTGTCAAATCCTTGAGAGGCACTATACCAAACCTGATTCTCACCATTATCATTATTGTGAAAGAGCTATTTGGATTTCTGAGAAGTAGTTAGGAAGGAACCAATCTTCATTGGTTGATGCTACGGTCTTGTAGCGGAATCCGGGAAGCTAGAAAAGAAAAAGGTTCGGCACAATCTCGTTGGAGCAAGAAGTTTTGAGGGCTTAGGTGCACTGGGTAGATTAGGCTTGGAGGGTCTATTACTATCCATGTATCCCAACTGTATTTTCTAGTGGATTGTTTACCGCTTGGAGGGCGGCGGAGAGGTTTTACGCCGAGGGCTTTGGTTTCCTCTTCGATAACACATCGCGTGTTGTCTTTGTGTTTGCATCTTCCTTCCTCTCTATCTTTGCTTTTTTATTATCTGCTGTGGATTGTGTTTTGTTTTGGCTTAGATAGTTTTTAACCAATTCCATATTATAGTTTATGTTAAGTTTCCGCACACTTGTTGTTTGAGATACTTGAATTGGTTAAGTTGTAATTTGGGGGTCTAAACGTTCAAGGGTGTTTATACACATTTTTGAACTTTCAGATTTGTGTTTTTTTTTCATTTGTTTTGCTGGACACTAGCTGGCTTCTACAAAGAGAGAGCTTGCCATTATTAAGGTAGCCTATTAGTCTATTATAATTCCCCCACAGTGTGGCTACTGGAAGCTGCTCTCTGCACCATATTTGTATCTTTTCAAAGGTTGTTTGGACCTAAACTATGAGGCTGTTTTCTGAACAAGCAATCTATTAGACATTTGGTTCTTGCTAGATATTGCTTAATTAGAGCTACTGCTCCTTCCTAGGCCTTGTTTTTAAATGATAGGGTATTTTAGGAGAGGCACTATTGGAAGAGTGGTAAGCTTTCTTTTTAAAAACATGAAGTCTTGAACGAGTTTCATAGCCATTGATGTATAATCATTTGTAGCATGGCCGTCATGATCAGGTTATGCTGACTTGTGATATAGGGCCCCCAGAGATAAGTTCAATTAGATGTTTCTTGTTGGTACTTAGATGTTTCAAATCCTGTTGGTACTGCTATGCCATAATTTCAAATCTTATTTGTACTATTCATAAATGATTGCTCATTAAATGCTATTTAAAAATTGCTCATTGAATTCATATATCAGGATAAAATGAAGGAGTTGTTGGGTGAACCTTCGAATCAATTGCAATCATCTGACACAAGTGGTAGTATTGCATGGGCACCAGACGATGCGTTTGCCAAAGTGATGGGTAAGGAGCGCAAAGGTCATATTCGCGGGGTAGGATTTGATCCAAGCCCAAGTGGCTAAAGTAGCAAGAGTGCTCTCACGGACCTTCAAATACGATCAAGTCAATCAATGGATGACAAGTTGCACAACTGAAGGCTTCCTTGGCTGAGATGTAGGAGAAATTGTCCGCTTTTGACGAAATGAAGGAAACACTTAGCCAATTTGAAGAGATGGAGCAAAGAATGGCTTGCATGCTTCAACAAATGCAACAAAGAACTTCACAATGCAGTCAAGTTGGCATTAATGTTTGTTTAATTCCTTTGATTGGTTATTTTGGTATGCATAAAGATTTCTATCTTTAAATGTGGGTTTTAGAGTTTGGTTACAAGATGGTTAGTTCTCAAGTTATAGAATTCTTTGGTGTAATATGTTTGCAGTTTGAGTTCTTTGATTAAAGCAGTTGATGATGAGTGTACTTATAAGTTTAAGTTCCTTGTTTTTGTTTTAAATAAGTTCTTTGATTAAAGCAGTTGATGATCACTGCCACTTGAATACCTTGGGACTGCTCTCTATAAAGTTCCCAAATCTTAAAGTCTTAGCAACTCCAAATGCTAGCCTTTGTCCTTTGGCTTGGTAGCTTTGTATGATACTGTTATTAATTGTTGTTTGTTTTAATTTTGATTTGGCAGGAAATAACAAGCTTGATAATGAGCCAATTTTGTAGCATGATGTGTTTGAAGATGAGTTATAGAAATTGGTTGTCATGGTTGAAAACATAATTGATAGCGCAATGATGGATTTGATAAGTTATACTTTTAAAAACAAATATATAGGTTGATACTTTGATGCATACTTTAGTAAAATTTTGGATGGCTTTTTGTTAGTGTGTGATGCTGGCTTGCTTTTTTTGGTTGTTATGTAATGGTGAAGGATTTCTTTTTTCTTCATTGATCTTATCTATATATAGATCATTGGACTAGGAATAAGAAAATGCAATTGGAATACTTAAATGATGATGGGATTGATATTTTATGCTAAAAAACTCTTAGTTGGACACATACTTATGTTGATTTTTTTTTGTTGCTGTGTATTTGTTCTTTTGTGATGATGGTTTAAATTTTGGTTGTTATGGAATTGTGAAGGACTATGGAGTCAGTGGTTTGAGCTTTGAAACAATAAACCCGAATTCCCACCAAGATCTTTGATTTAGTTAATTCCATTAGGAATAAAATTACTTTTAATTAAGTTAAAGTTACTTTTAATTAACTGCTGATGGCATCAAGTACTTGGTTGCACTGCATTGCACTTGCACATGTCTGGGTTCTTTCACTTGTATTTGAAGGACTTACTCTATCACATTTCATTGTCATGGCACTTGTATTTGATATTTTTGTAGTACTGTTTGTGCAGGTATAGTTTTTTGTCTTGGTTTTTATTTTATTTTTTATGTAATCACTTTGATTGCATTGGTTTCAATGTTGTGTCCTAATTATTGCCTTTTTTTTTTTTTGGTATGTAGGATGTTCCTCCGATCCTACAATCCCCAGCTCTCCAAAAATTATCAGCCGCATCCCATCAACCAACCAGTTCATAAATTTTATGTTGAGGACATTTTGTGTACAAAGAACCACATTTGAACTCTAAACACATTTTTTGCAAGTGTTGAAAAATATTTTGCAAGTGTACAAAGGACCACATCTTTCTTTTGTTAATTTTATGATAATGGTTATAGATAAAGTTATGTATTTGATAATATATTTCTATGTTAATATAATGTTAGTTTGGAGACATTTGTAGTATTGTCTTAGTGGAGCTAAAATTGTTATAGGTTATTTGTAATAGAATATTTCTATGTTAATATAATGTTAGTTTGGAGACATTTGTGATGTTATCTAGTTACATTTGTGGTATTGTCTTAGTGGAGCTAAAATTGTTACAGGTTATTTGTAATAGAAATGTGGTTTTAGAACCCAAGAGGGGAAAAAAAAAATTAACCTATAGTGGCGGGCAAAAACCGCCGCTGAAGGACTAAAATTATGAAATAATTGGAGGCCTATAGTGGCGTTTTTGGCCCGCCGCTAAAGCCTCACACATATAGCGAAGGGCGTAACTGCCTCTAAAAGGTGCATAGAGTCTATTGTTTAATAAATCCTATAGCAGTGCTTACTTCTCGCCGCTAAAGGTAGTCACATATAGCGACGAGTCTATCCCGCCGCTAAAAGGTCAATTGACCCTGTCAGTTTTTAGACCTCTTAAAACAATTGATTAAACCTAGTTAATTAGCCAAGTTGTTAATTAGTCAGATTAACAAGTCTAGGTTATCACAATAATAAAGATCAAATCATGCAAAGCAGCGGAAAATAATAACACATGATATGATCACCCAGGAAACCAAACTGGTAAAAACCTGGGGAGGATTTAACCTAGTTATCCTCAAGGTAAACTTGAATCCACTATCAGAAAGAATCGAAGTTCATACAAAAGGACTTGCACCC
Organism: Quercus lobata; assembly: GCF_001633185.2. Taxonomy (NCBI): domain Eukaryota; kingdom Viridiplantae; phylum Streptophyta; class Magnoliopsida; order Fagales; family Fagaceae; genus Quercus; species Quercus lobata. The sequence goes on from NC_044904.1 coordinate 55,198,249, forward strand.
CCGCTCGACTTCCTAATGCTACCAACCAGTAGAACTAACTGACACGACCACGTGCAAGCTCCGAATCCACGGACTCCTTCTTTCTTTGGATTCCACTAGCTACAAGCAACCCCGCTTGTGTATTCTTTAAGCTTTAATGGCAGCAACTGTTTTGATCATCAAGGTTTAGAGAATATCTCTTCCTTGAAAACTCTAAGTTTGTGTAAAGGAAAGCTCCTCTAGATCTCACAAGAGATTTACACAAACCGCAATATGAGCAACACTAAAACATGGTTAGGGTTTGCCTTTTATACTTAGGAAAAATAAGAAACCCTAAAAACGTTTTAAACACATAGGGTTGAGTTGGACGAATCTGTAGAAAAGCAATCTGCCCGACGTTCGATCGGTCAAGCCTAAGCTTCGATCGATCGAGCCAGGCCGAAAGCCACACTACTTTTTGCTTTACACTCGATTCCAACTTTACATTGACATACAACTTTGAGCTAGCTTAAAACACTTCTAAACACATTGTTTTGATCATGGTTTGCCAACATTACACATTAGAGTTCTAAAATACATAAAGTCCTAAACTTTAGAACCTAACAAACTCCCCCTTTGGCAATCCGTGACAAAACACAACATATAAGCTCAAAGTTTACAACATGAAAAAGCCCTTTACAAAATAATGCTCATAAACAAAAATTCAATCCTAACTACTATCCATCAGTTGCAAGTGTAGACGGCAGCTCAATTGAATCAACCTGTATATTTCCTGAAATACTAAACAAAATGCATAACCGCATGTGTGACAGAAAAACAAAAACAGTAAATCAACAAATATGCAATCTAACTCTCCCCCTAAGCTAGATACATCAAAAACAATGTTAACTCAAAGTTAACTCCCCCTAAACAAAACATTCTTGTATTTTCCACACATTTCATCTAAATCTCTCCCCCTTTTTGTCACGCATTGACAAAGACAACTCAAACAAAGAGTTGACAGAAAACATACGTAACAGAGTAAGAGAAAATAGAAAAAGAAGGGAACACAAAACAATTCAACTTTATAGGAAATAGAGACAACTCCCCCTATGAACCACAAAGGTCAAAAAAAATTTCTCCCCCTATAAAAATAGGAAAAACAAAACAAGTTTTGGAAAAAATAGTTTTGGGGAAAAATAAAGGGGTTGGGAATAAAGAAAAAGACACAAACCAAGTTTTTAAAAAAAAAACTAAGTTGAGGATACACATGAAGAAAAAATATTCTCTCTTTCAATAAAATGCAAACATGGCACTATTTGACCCATAAATAGTTGCATGAGTAGAGAAAATATTTGCACATTGATTATCCATCATAACTCTTAAGAAAATAATTTTCTACAATTCACACATAAAAATAGCATATACTAGAAAGTACATAGCTAAAAAATTAATCAATCAATTTTTGATCAAGTTGAGTACCCAATGTAGCAAAGTGTATGCATGTTATATGTGAAAACAATGAGGGATATGACTGCAAAACTGCAAGATGGATACAAAAACAATGCAATGCATGTGAATCCTAAACATAAATAATGCATGGAAAAATCAAATTTTTGAAAAAACAGAGCAATTTAATGCAGAAACTCCTCAAAGCACAATATTTCATGAATAAAATGCATGAGTATGAGATTAAAAGTTTTTCAAAAACACTTGAATTCAACCAAGATCTTTCAAAAACAAGTTTTTCAACCAATTTGTCTCCAAAACTCAACCATTAAGCACATTTTGCATCAAAATCAAGGAACTTTAATCTTGGATGGCCACAACAAGATCACACACAATATAATGTACCAAGTTTAGCAAATAATAACTTGTGTAGTGTGTGCAACTAGCAAAAACTTAAGATACATGTGAGGTGATATGTGAATAGCAATCAATCACAAAGTCTACAAAATTCATCACATAGAATTTAAAAGAGACTATCACCTAAAGAGTTACATCATATAACTCTCACATCTCCTAGATCATAAGCTTGCAATCATGTAAGTTTCTTGTATTTATGCCTCATAATATACATACCAATTTTAAGTCATGTGAGTTTGGCATCAAGCCTAATAGTACACACCAATTTTAAGTATTAAGCAATTTAAACCGAGGCTTCACCTTATGTTCTTTTTGTGTATGTGCTACACTTTCTCGAGTACAAAATCTTATGATATGCACTAAGGTGTTCATGATTGACTAGTAAACAGTGGTGAGATGGTTATTTATGCCTTTCTCAAAAGGATCAAGTCCGACAGTCAAATAACATGTGACTTCAAGATTAAGACAAAGTAATCAAAAACCATAAACATCTTTCGCACACAACATGCACTACAAAGTTTCAACTAGTAAAGTGCAAAAAGTAAGCTCATCAAAGCTAAACAAGGTACATAAACTTGTTATGTAAAGATAATATGACCAATCCTTGATTATAAATCCAAGATGTGAAATACAAAACACAAAAATCTGTTTGGTTTAAAAAAAATTTATGATCAAAAATAAAAAGCACACATTATGCTAAATGAACAATGCAAATGCAATGCATGACAGTGCTTAACTAAGCTATAGAGGGTACACAAACAAGAAATATCAATTTCTTAATTAACCCTTGAGTACATGTACAAACTAGTACATACTCACATAAAATAAAAAATAGCTTAGCACTTATATAACACATACTATCCAAGTTTCTCCACAATGTCAAGCATGTTCTAAATCAAGAGAGAGATATCATAATTCATGTAAACCTCAAGAAAAATAAAACAAGACTCAAAATAAAATATTTTTGTCTTTGTGAAAATTTTTCAATGTTTTTGGATTTTTTTTTTAAATAAAAAACAACCTAAAAAAAACATGACCAAAAACAGAAACAAAACATGTCTACAACTAATTGAAAGAATTAAATCAGGGACAAGTTAGCAACACTCACCTTGGAGAATCTTTTCTCACCCATACAGTACGAGTCTTCGGCTTTGTAGGTGAAAATCCATGAGAAGTAGAGTGTATTTGAGGGATTACACCAATCTTCTGAGAAAGACTAAAATCCTGCAAATTCCTTTCACAAGCCAACAAACTTAAAATTTTCAAAATAATATGAAACAATTTATATGGACTTATGACAGGAGAAATATCATCACATATCCTAGATTGAAATACAGAATGCTTAAATTTCAATTTATGACAATTAGGACGAATGTGACCGGAGACACCACAAAAGTGACAAATAGGAACAAATTTAGGAACATCAGTATTCCTAACAACAAGTCTAGTCTCAAATTTTGGTTTTTGCCTCAACAAAGAACAATTTGGTCTAATATGACCAACAACACCACAAAGGCGACAAGTAGACACAAAAACAGATTTATTATGCTCTCTAACAATAGGTTTAGACTTAGGTTTAGAAACTTCAGCGTCAACATCAGAATTTTGACCTTTGTCTAACCTAGCAAAATAAGTCTTTTCTTTATTATTCCTCTTGAAAGGAGGGATATAAACTTTCTCAGTTTTAGGCTTAAGAGAAACAGAAACAATTCTGTTATCAATAGCAGACTTGGCACAAGTCAAATTTTCAATTTTAACTTTAGAATCAACTAACTCTTGTTCCAAGCTTTTCATCTTCTCATCTTGAGAGGAAATTTGATTTCTCAAAAATTCATTCTTTTTATTTGATTCATCTAATCTAACAACCAATTCCTCTTTTTTAAGATTAACCAATTTTAACTCTTCCTTGAATTTCTTAGCAATTTTCATAGATTTCAATAATTCCTTACGAAGAGTTTCACAGGCATCAATAAAATCAACAGAAGCATGAGCAGAAACATGATCAGAAAGACACTTCAAATTATCCATGACAACAGGGGTCAAGGATCAACTCAGAGATCAAAAGATCTAAAACAAAAGAGCTACCCGCTCTAATACCACTTGTCAGTTTTTAAACCTCTTAAAACAATTGATTAAACCTAGTTAATTAGCCAAGTTGTTACTTAGTCAGATTAACAAGTCTAGGTTATCACAATAAAAAAGATCAAATCATGCAAAGCAGCGGAAAATAAATAACACACGATATGATCACCTAGGAAACCAAACCGGTAAAAACCTGGGGAGGATTTAACCTAGCTATCCTCAAGGTAAACTTGAATCCACTATCAGAAAGAATCGAAGTTCATACAAAAGGACTTGCACCCCCACTCGACTTCCTAATGCTACCAACCAGTAGAACTTACTAACACGACCACGTGCAAGCTCCGAATCCACGGACTCCTTCTTTCTTTGGATTCCACCAGCTACAAGCACTCCCGCTTGTGTATTCTTTAAGCTTTAATGGCAGCAACTGTTTTGACCATCAAGGTTTAGAGAATATCTCTTCCTTGAAAACCCTAAGTTTGTGTAAAGGAAAACTCCTCTAGATCTCACAAGAGATTTACACAAACCGCAATATGAGCAACACTAAAACGTGGCTAGGGTTTGCCTTTTATACTTAGAACAAATAAGAAACCCTAAAAACGTTTTAAACACATAGGGCTGAGTTGGATGAATCTGCAGAAAAGCAATCTGCCTAACGTTCGATCGGTCGAGCCTAAGCTTCGATCGATCGAGCCAGGCCGAAAGCCACACTACTTTCTGCTTTACACTCGATTCCAACTTTACATTGACATACAACTTTGAGCTAACTTAAAACACTTCTAAACACATTGTTTTGATCATGGTTTGCCAACATTACACATTAGAGTTCTAAAATACATAAAGTCCAAAACTTTAGAACCTAACAGACCCGAATGATAACCTCATATGGTGGTGTTTTTCTGCCCGCTACAATAAGCCAAAAGCACAGCTAAATGGTCAATCTATTATGGCATTTTTTATTACCGCCACAATAGAACTATTGTGGTAGTGCAAGGCTGGCAGGTGGAACCGCCGCAATAGGCCAAATGGACTTTTAGCAACGGTTTTCTGGACTTTCACAGCGGTTTTAGCCCGCTGCAATAGTCCAGTTTTTTTGTAGTGCTTCCATCAAAGAGTTGGTTATTGACTAATATTTGATTTGACTTTTTAAAAAACAACTATCGCCCCACATGATGTTCACACTTGGGATAAACCACTAGTTTGATGATCAATCAATATTCTCTCATTGGTGTAGGGTCAGTTATAAAGGAGGTACCTCCTAAGACTACCCTTAATATGACTTATATGGTATACTGTATAAGAACAAAGTTTCTCTCATATATCATTTTTTTAGGATATGAATTTTGAAAATATAACCGTTAAATTTCATGTTCCTTATGTTTTTAATATGCATATCAAATTTCTTTCAAATCGAATGTTATTTACTATTAAATCAATAAAAAAATTTTATACGCAATTTTAAATCACAAAAACTTGAAATTTTAATATTTGTTTGATGACAAACCAATTGATCTTTGATCTTCTTGTAATTTTGAAAGCATGAAGGATATAATAAGCATGCAATTCAATGGTTAGATTTTCAAAATTCACACTCAATATAAAAATATATGAAGAGTTTGGAGAGAAACTTCATTCATCATATATGAGACAATTGTCAGAGAATCATTAGTTGGTTTCTAACAAAAAGATATTACGACTCTCTCAACTTCGGCTCTTTCTCTTTCAATCTCTCAATCACTCAACAACCCCTTTAGGAACTCTAGACTTTGGGATGAGACAAAAAATTTGATCCAAACCTTTGTATATGGTCTTTAAAAAAAACAATTCATAAAAAATGTAACTTTGAAGCTCATGCGTTACCACACCACACCAAATCGCCTAGATTTTTTGGTGTCAAATGTACATAAGGAATTATAACAATAAAAGTGTTTCCACCTTTTTAAGATAATTATAAATTTACATTATACTAAACTCAATAAACATGTACAATTGTACATATTTGTTGAGTTTACAATGTAGGATTTACATTGCTAGTACAGTATAAACTAAGAATTTTCCTTTTATATATCTACATTTTTGTGACAACGAGCTTCATGTGGCTCATCCCAATAATCTCTCCCATTTAACTCTTTGACATTCTCATCAAAGTGCATCTTGCATTATATAGTTCCCCCCAAACCACCTGGCATTACTAAATTGAACCACATGATATTACAGATTGGGTCAGACCCCAAAGCCAGCTTTGACATCGCTTCCCAAAGGCACACTAAATCTATATGTACAAGTTGTGCTTTAGGCAATCCATGATAAAGAACAAGTTATAATGGCCTTTAACTCAAATTTTATCACACAACTTGGCTTACACAAGCGACTTTAAGAAATACAAGGTTACCTCAAGGAGCTTTACAAAACCCAACTTCACCAACTTGTTGAAAGAAATCCAATGCACCTTTGAGACTCTTTGCTTTAATACGTTTCAATGGCCATGATAACAGGAAGAAAAGCTCAAAACTAGACCTTATCTCTCACACTTGTGTGTTCTTTCTGTTTTGTATGTATGGTCCTCTATGTGCACGCTAGAAGCTCCCTTGGGAAAGCTTGGGCCCAAAAAAAAAAAAGCCTTTTATGAGTCAAGACCAAACAAGACCCAACTTGAGTGTTAATTTTATTTCTGTATACATTGTCCTCTATGTGTATGCTGGAAACTCCCTTAAGAGAGCTTGGGCCAAAAATAAGAAAATAAGCCTTTATGAGTCAAGACCAAAACAAGAACCAGCATGGACCATCCATTAAACTATAATGTCATTCTAGGCCAGATAACTTAAGTTGATTGGTTTTTAGATTTGGACAGTTAGAAGAAAGAGGTTTGAGGTTTTTGAGGTCAGATCAAGATCGAACCGAAGTCGAACCGCGATAATTAATTTAATAATTATTTAAATATATAAAATTAGTATAAATAGAAAAATTAACTAAAATGGTCCAATTAAATATAGAAATCAATCTTTTTTAAATATATTTTTTCATATCATAACTTTCACCAGACAAATAAAAAATATCAAATCCTAAACAAACTTAAATATAGTATTTATTTATTTATTTATATGTTGATTAATTAAACTTGTGATAATAATAATAATAATAATAATAATAATAATAATAATAATTATTATTATTATTATTATTATTATCATCATTATATAAGAATTAGAAGGACACTTGCATTAAATAAAATATTTTTTAATAATTTTAAATTAAATAATAATTTAATAATGATTATATACTTAATTTTATTTATTTCATTTAAAAAAATTGTAAATATTAATTAAAAATATGGTAATACTCACTATACATTTTACACAATTTTTACCACATTTTAACTACTCATATTTCACCATGTGGCATGAAAATATTGTATAAATATTATTGGATCAACGTTACTCTTAAAAATACTTAAAATATTTATTGCAAACCTCACATCACATTGGGCTAAGCTTAAAAAAGAGCTCAATCTAATTGCTGAAATCTTTTGCTTTTATTCAAAAATTGAACCATTCATCATTTCCAATGTAAGTCATGTGAGAAGCTTAGGAATTCAAAAAGAATACAAAAGAAAGAGCAGAAGAAAAAGAAGCAAGAAGAAGTAGCAGCAAAGGACGAAAGTGTGCGAAAATTATATGTTGTATCCGGCATATATGCCGGGTACACCATATACCTTCTCGAAAGTGTGACCACTGACTAGAGACTATGTTGGCAACCTGCTGTCTCAACTTGGCGCAACCCTGCTGCGTTGTCTTCTTCTTCTCTGGTTTTTTTTTTTTTTTCCTCTACAAATTCTTTCGTTCAAGATCTGAAAAAAAATCTAAAGTGCAACCGTGAGAACTGTAACTTGTCACCGCAACTTATAGCAAGATGGTGTGGTTCTCCATGGAACATAAGATAGGGGAAGTCGAGGGAATTAAACCATACCATTGTTCGGGAATGTTACATAGCATCCTTGAGGAGTAGTGGTTCCAAAGAATCTCTCACTATAAGTGAGATGAAGGTGAGAGAAGAGGATAAGCAATAATGTGCAAAACCAATGTAAGGTCTAATCAAGATTAGGATAGAATGAGACCGATTATAGTGGACCAACCTCCAAGTAAGTAGAGTTTTATATATCCCCATGATACAAAATACCACCTCCGAACTAGAGAGAGCGGTTTGCCTTAGCTCTAAAATTATGCAAAAGAGCTCAACAAGTGTATACAAGAACTCTTGATAGAAAATAAAGATGTATATGCATATATGGAACATAAGGACATATATTGTATAAACCCCGAAAATCATGGTCACCAAATTAAGCATTAACACACACACACACACACACACACAAAAAACCAACTTCACCAAGCCATCTTTGATTGATCAATCAAACAGCACAAGTCAAAGTAAAACAATGGAAGGAAGCAAGTGGGACTCATCATGATGAAGCATTTACTGCCATTATGATCATTATTGCTTGTTGTTATAGTCCCAAGCAGCATTCCTTCTAATGTACCAATTTTATTTTTTTATTTTTTTTACTTGATAAAAGAAGCCAAGCGTTTGGCCATAGCCTTAGCATTCTCAGTCTCAATATTGAAGATATGGAATACATGGTGTTCACCCTCCACTTCAAACAATTCTATTTCGCCTTTCCACCCACTCTTCCTCACCATATCAACATACCAAACACCTCTATCCCTTTTCAAATCCTTCCCAGCCACACACACAAGCAACCGATCACACCCAAGCCCAGCCAAGCTCGATGCACCTAGCCTTTCTGGATTGATCATTGGATTGTCAACACCACCAATTACTGAGGGATACACAAAGTTCCAAACTAAACTAGGCAAGCTCTTCTCGTGTACTTCCTTAGACTCTGACCCAATTGGCTTAGAGCTCCAATAATAAGGATGGACAAGATAAGCACCTAAAACTTTAACACCACAAGGCAAGCTCTCAACCCCAGCTCTCATAGCTATATTATGTACTATATTCCCACCAGCACTGTCACCCCCTATAAAAATTCTTTCAAAGTCACCGTTATTGATTAACCATGGATCTTTATCATTACCAGCTGATTGAAAGGCAGCCCATTGAAGTGCCGCCCAGTAGTCTTCATAAGCAGCTGGAAAAGGGTGCTCTGGTGCAAGTCTGTACTTGACCGAGACAACGACTACATTGATTTGGGAGACTAAGTTGCTGAGGTAGCAGTGGTAGAGGCTTGAGAAGGCGGATTCAATGCAAAAGCCACTGCCATGGAAGTAGACTAAGATGGGGAACTTTTGGTTTTGGTTGTGGGAAGTGAGTTTTGGGAGGTAAAGGCGAGCTGAGATGGAAGGGTTCTCTGAAATGGTTACGTCTTTGGATGAAACTCCAGTTTCTGGGTCTTGATCAGGTGATGGTGGAACAATTGGTGTGCCTTCGAGGCGTTCCACTGAGCCGTCCTTGTAGACTCGGATCAAAGGAAGAAGCTCTATGGCTACTTCTTTGGTGGTGGAAGCCATTGCAGCCTTTGGTTGAGAGAGAGAGAAAATGGATGAATGAAACTATTAGCTATAGCTTGCAAAACTTTAATGGTGGAGGAAAAGGAAGACATCGTCGATTGGGATAGCTTATTTGGTGGAAATTGCTAAAAAGTACGTGGATAAAACTGTCTTTCTCAACAAATACCAGACACAACCTATGTTGAACTTTGTGACAAAACTTCAGGGCCTGTCTGGTAGTAGCTTTTAAGTATTGTTGTTCAAAATAATGTGATACTGTGTTTAAAAAATGTTGTGAAAATACGTGTTTAAAGTATTTATAATGCAAAAAATTTGTTTGGTACCATGTTTCAAACAACATATTTTAAAATGTGAAAAAATATAATTGTGTTTTTGGTATATGTATATATTTTTATTTTTTAAGTGAACTTTCTAACAAGTACAATTATTTTGTTAATATTTATTAGAGAAGTACACTTGAGAGAGAAGGGAAAAAAAGAGAGAAAGAACTAAAAAGAGAAAAAGATGAGGTGTGCACGTGTGAGAGAAAGAGAGAGAGTTGTAGTTATGTGAAGTTTTATCAAGTGGATCTTATATTTTTCTAAATATTTACAAAAGTGTCATTGAGTACTGTTATTTGAAAACTGAAAATTAATAGAAGAAATTTTCTAAATTTAGTATTTAAACATGCTAAAATAATAAGAAACGTAACTCAAATATTTTTAAATAAAATCTGTTACTAAACGTGTTGCTTTTTTGAGTTTACAAATTTCAGTTTTTAAACACTAAAAACTATTGTTTGACTACCTTACCAAAGTGGCCAAACTACCTTACCTAAAAGGCCGTCAGAATCTGTTCTCATCTTCTTGCCGACAATTATACGAATAAGTTGATAAAGACAAAACAAGTAGTAAAGATAAGCCAGTGGCCAGGTATGCATGACTTTGATCGGATTGTCTGGTGTCAATGTATATGGTTAGCATATCATTATTAGATGAATTATTAAAATATTAGTACATCATTTCATGACGTTGAATCAATTTAAATATTTGTTTATAGGATATATATATATATATATATATATATATATGTTTTGACGACTATACTCGATACCACTTAGTAAGATACTATACCATAATAAACTATCATTCGTTCCCAAAAACTTAACATGTTAATAAATAAAGATAAATTTAATCATTTAATCATTATCCTAATACTTAGATAATTAATGGATACCGATCGAATATACAAGACATCTTACATTTATAAATTTGCCAATAGAAGTAGTTACAAACACTTCAAGTGTTGTCAGTTTATTTTAATCGATTAGTGCTTACAAATATATATATATATATATATATATATATATTATTAAAATCATTATTTCGTGCATAATATATGGTACTAATCATTTTTTTTTGTTAAGGAAAGTACATATAAATTACAAGAGAGAGAGCATAACTAAATAAAAAGCAACAAAAAAAAGTGTAAAACGCAACATTCTGACGACACACATACAAATACTATGAAAGTGAAGCACACATGTAACTTGACTACCTTTCATGCCAAATACAAGGCTTATTTTGTTCCAAACCATTACTCATTTTCCTCAAAACCTTGATCATACTGAGAAACAAAACTGCGATTCGATGGGACTGGAATGTCTGCAGTCCCTTCCAACATTAGTAGAACTTTCTTCATTGAAGGACGAAGTGATGGGTCATATAGAATGCACCAAAGTGCCACTTTAACCATTCTCTCCAATTGTCTCATTTCGACCTCTTCATCATTGACCAGTTTACCTAACTCACCACATTCAAAGCATCTGTAAGACCATTCTTCAAGAATAGCCTCTTCTTCAGGAAGATTACTATCCACACACCTTCGACAACTTATAATTTCCAATAGGACTATTCCAAAACTGTATACATCTACTTTGACTGTCACAGGACATTTTAGCTGATGCCACTCTGGTGCAACATATCCCCTTGTGCCTCTAATACCAGTGGAGATTTTGCTTTGATCTGGCTTCAACAGCTTTGCCAATCCAAAATCAGATATTTTTGCACACCTATTTTCATCCATGAGTATGTTTTGAGGTTTTATGTCACAATGAATTATCTTTTCTACACACTCTTCATGGAGATAAAAAATTCCTCTTGCGATGTTGCAAGCAATTCCCATTCTTTCATCCCAAGAGGGTTTTTTTTCAGGCTTGAAGAGTACGTCTGCAAGTGACCCATTGCACATGTACTCATACACCAAAAGCCTATTTGGTCCATCATGGCAATACCCTAGAAGACGGATTAAATTTTTATGATGTGTTCTCCCAATAACTTTCATCTCAGTTTGAAACTCTCTTTCCCGATCAACCAACAATCTCTCTAGTTTTTTCACAGCTACAATCTTCTGGCCATTCTCTATTGTCCCTTTATAAACTATGCCAAATGATCCTCTACCAAGTTCTTCCTTGAACCCATTAGTTATTTTTTCAAGTTCTATATAAGTAAATGATCGTGGACCAACATCCTCATCGCTTAAGACAATGTTTCCCGTATTTAATATATTTTCATTTGCAAATATACGGGATCTGTAAATAGCAATTCCAGAAATGGCCAACACAATAAATGCAAAAATAACTAATGAAACACCAATAATTAGGATTTCCAATCCTTTTTTTTTTGTCACATTTCCATCGGAAGAGGGTGTAGATGTACGTACCTTGATGAAGGCCAAGGTTTCTTTTGGGTCATTAGAGATTTTGATGTTCACAAATCTCAAAGGAAGCTTTTGTTTTCCGCATACCTCGTCATTGAATAGCGCAGCTTCACAGCTACAGTCCTGCAAACATGCATCATTGCAATCCTGTTTCGTTAACAATACTGACCGATTATAAGTAAGATTCTCCCATATGATACCAGACACTTCTTCCATGGTGGTATTCATGCCTTTTTCATTGCAATTTTCTGTGGTGGAATTCCTTTCACAGCCTGAAGTCCTTTTGCTCTCATCAATAAATACAAAACCAGGAAGACATGTGCAATTTATATCATTACCACCTGGGTCACAAAATGCATTGACACCACATAAACCCCTAGGAAAACATATGTTAACGCCTGTTTCATTTAAAGGTGACCATATAATTGACCAACTACCATTCTGTTCCTGCAGATTGTATGAGTATAGCCGCAAGAATCCATCATCCTCCATTCTCAGACGGTAGAGTACGGTACCCTTTGCAGAATTTCTTGATTGAGATACAGTCAAATTGAAAATGCTGTTGGTCACGTAAAGTAAACCTTGATCATCAAGGTTTAGATTCCCATTAGGTACACCGTTACTTGTTGACCAATAGCCATATTCCAATGTTAAATTGGTTCCAACTGGATATAGCGCGACATATCCATCTTGTTGCATAACGGCACGAAATCTACCCGTTGATTGGTTAGACTCAGACACACTGGACTTCAACACAACAGAATCGTTAGGAAGGAGTCGCTGAGTTGGTAAAAGAGTATCTGTTGGATTTTGGAAACTCTCCCATATTGATTGGTTATCTGAATTATAGACAACAAAGTTGCCTGTATCAAGCATGGAAGCTGAACTTGCAGGATCAAAATTTGCCACGCTTGTCTCTGTGCCTTGCGCTGATTGCAGGACCAAACGTCCATCACTTGTGAAATTCAATGTGACTTGAGTAGAAACTGGAGGATTGTCTCGGTTGGCTGTCCAGACTACAGTCTTTTGAGGAATCCCAGCAAGAAAAACTCCTACAGCATAGCCATTGCCTTGCTTGTAGAATCCAAAGGCATATAGACCAGAAGGTGATAGCCACGAAGAGTTAGTGGTAGGTGTTAAAATAGAGCCTGGCTTCACAATAGATTGCCCTTGTTGAGCATTTACTGTGAAAATGGATGAGAGGAGAAAAAAAAGGAAGACAGGAGTCATCATTGAAGAATGGAATAGTTCTCTGTGTGCTTTGGTTGAACTAAGATATCCAGCTTCGTATATATGGTCAATAAAACGCGCACAAAGCAATAAAACCAAAAAAAAAGAAAAATTTCTTTTTCTCTTTTGGGTTCAATACAATACAAAAGAGTGGCTCAATACAATACAAAAGAGTGCTTCTTGCTGTCTTCCCGTTAATGGCGGTCTTGGACTTCAATCGAGGGCCATCGTACTGTTAGAATAATGTGGCTCAACATAATATATATGATGCCCTTATTATTAACAAATAAATATTCAGTCTCTTGTGAAATTATGCAATACTTTTATGATGTAAGATATTGATATATTGAAATACATCTACTTGATTTAGTAGACTAAGATTATGAATGCATTCATTGTAGTCCTCGACTTGACCATATCCATTATGATATAGCTTATTCTGATAGGTACATTGTTGGACCATAATGGAAAGGAGGTGCAAGTTAAAATTGCTCAGACTATGGAAGATAATAAGGGCTAGTCTTTCGATGGTTAGTGCATAATAATCTCGGAAGTTCTTCCATAATGAGATTCATGTACATTGAGTATGGGCTTTAATAAATCTATCGTGTCATTGCCAGTAACTTGAACTCCTATTAAAGGTGTTGTCGTTATAGTAGTTCTGGATATGAACGATAGATGAATCTATGTATTAGCATAGAGTTACAAAATTAATAACACATTAATGAACTTCTTCATTAATGAATCTAATTAATAAAGTTGTTTATTAACAAATGTAACATATCTGTTACATGAAGTGTTATTACGATAGGAAGGATTTTATGGTTGGTCATGTCCTTTCTGAATAATATAAATATTGTCAAGGCCACACTTGCAAGGAGGTGTAAAAAGAGAAAATAAAGCTCTTGTTATTCCTGACCAACTAGGGAGAGCATCCTGATTGCTTGTGAGGTCCTTGAATAACATAATCTAGTATGTATATTTCTCACATCTTATTGTTGAATTTTATTACATATGCACATGATATAATTGTTAATTGATAGATGTATTATATGTGTTTCTCTTGAATTATTACTTTTTAAGTATAATTCCAACACATACTTAATGCCAGTATCTTGATAATTTACCTTAATGGCTTCACTAGTCACTTTCTATATATACAAAGGAAATGAATTGAAGTCTCCAAGAAATGTAGGGACAAGCTAGTGACAACAAAGAAATGAAAAGCTTTCAATAAATGCCTTAAATTTATAAGGGCAATCTTTTAAAAATTCCAAGATGAACAAATTCACTGTCAAATAGAAGTTCAAAAGCAGAATCACCCTATTCTTCATAAACTTAACAACAATTACTAAATTGAGCTCTGAGGTCCACAGGCATTTATGAAATGGATGTGTTCCAAACGTGAACCTCCAATCTACGACTCCTACACCACCTTTGAAGGTTTGCTCCAATGTAGACCTCCAATCTGGTACTTCAAGATCATACTCGAAGGTTTAAATCTAGCACTCTCTTGATGATTGGTTTGTAGCAACTCTAGATCTATCGGTTTAAACTGTATGTAGACTGACTTTCGGTAGAGACTTTGAAAGAAGAAGGAATATAACTTTTTTAGATCTCAAAAAGCAACTCCAAAGTCTTAAGAAAACATGTCTTAAGGTTTCCTTTATATACTAAGGAAATAGATCTCAAACCCTAATCACTTGATGGGTTGGTGGGTTGAAAATCTGTTTTAGTGAAAATGCATTTCTATTGATCGAGATTAATTTTGTTCGGTCAAAAATTTACGTTCTTGATCTGTTGAAATGAATCGAATTTATGTTCTTGCACACTGAAAACCAAAACCTTGAGCACTTGTCTTGACCTTCCTATAGACTCTAAAGACTATAACAAAAAAAGTTTTTGTTTACGTGCTTGTCAACAAAAACCTAGATATATAAATCCTAACAAGAGCTTTAAGTTTAAGTGCACATTGTCATAAAAAAAATGTAATATTATCTTACGAAGCCCATTGTTAATTGATAAGACATTTGAGAAAAGAATCTAAATAGGGAAGATTATAATAACAAAAGAATCCATGTCGTGAGTGATTAGTTAGTTAGCCCAATTGATAAAAGAAAAATTACATGAATTGGGCTATTATTTTGTTGTGCCACAAATTTACATAAATTTCTTTCTAACCATCAAATTGTTCAGACTTCAGACGCCACTCGGTTAGCATGATACAGAGGTGAAATACTAAACAGAAATACAGGTTAGAATTCCACTATATCTTCCTTTATGGTTTGTCCCACCATTCAACCACTTTTTTCTTCCATGATTTCACATTTCCACTCATAGCTTGAATCTGTTGGGGATTTCACCATATCAAGGAGTAATAATGAAAGAATAAAATGAACACATCAAGTAAATAGAAATTAGTGAGTAACTTGAAGGCACAATTGAATGTTATTCTTACACAATATTTGTCCCCATACGCAAGTTGCTAAAAGGTTTCTACAAACTTGTCCCCAAGATACAACCAAGTTTATTACAAATAACAATTTTGGAGAACACCCACAGGATTTCTTGTGTTTTTTTTTTTTTTTTTTATAGGACAAAAATGTATTGACCCCTTGTGATAAATTAATTGATTAATTAGCCAAATGTATTAATTAATCAAATTAACATGCAAAGTACGTGGCAGCATAGTCAAATCACCAATTAAACTAAGTATGCAGTGGAAATAAAATTGACACGGTAATTTGTTTACAAATGGGAAAAACCTACACGGCAAAAATCCCACCGGGTGATTTTAAGGTCACCACTCCCGAAAATCCACTATTATCAAAACAAGCGATTACAAGTAAAGGACTCCCAGTACCTTATACCAACCTATAATTGAACCCTTACCCCAATACCTAATTGGACTTGTTCTGTAGTGACAATCTCTCCTTTCAATGCATGGCTCCCAGTACGTGACTAACTAATTGTGCAGATCCTAGTACACGTCTTCAATCACCAACTAGAGAAGGTTGTTGGCTGCAAAGTTCTTCAATTCATCTAGATGATGAAGATCATGCCCAAACATACATTCACGGATTGGATGAAAAACAGTCCTGAAAAACTGAATTTCATAAATCTCGATAGATAGCCATCTATCGAGCTAGCTATCAAGGCACGGGCTTCAAAGTTTTTTAAACCTCGATAGATGCTAGCTGTTGAGCTTTAATAAATAGCACTTTCTGACTTGGTTCTTGGACAGACTTGCATGACTTTAACATTTGAACTTGAAACCTTGTTTCTTGAAGCATTAAACACATCCTAGATCTACCCAATTACAAGTAAAGTGTGTTTTGTCAAAGGATTAACCAATTTACAATAACATAATAATCTCCCCCTTTGGCAATCCGTTACAAAACCACAACAAACAAATGAACATATGATAGAAGTTATAAATCACTCAACTTATATTCACTTGTTCAATACAATAAAATCTATCCTAACACAAACTCTTGAAAAGTTTTGCAAGAAGAGAGTCTATAGCAAGAAAGACTTTGACAACCTGTATTTTTGAAACACTTTAAACAAAACTCATCACGCCATCTTAATGTGAAACAGAAATAATAGATTGCATACATAATACAAGAAACATGTGTATAAAGAAAGAAAAGAAACAACACACGGAGAGATAGGTGAAAGAACATACATCAATAATATATAAAGCAAATATAAATACAATGTATGTCAAAACGATCACACAACCAATGTACAAGATGTAATGTATCTGAAATAGAAAGAAAAGAAAAAGTACATCAAAAACTTCACTACATCCCTAAACGTGCACTCTCCCCCTAACAAAAATCTCCTATACTAACTCTCCCCCTAGCTATGACTACTCTCATATCCAAAACTACTCCCCCTTTTTGTCACGAGTGACAAAGGGTAAGAGTGTCAAGTAGACATCTCGTCAGCACTGGAAGAGCTAGCATCTCCATCATGCTCATCATCGGAAGCAGTAGCATCATCATTATCATCGTCATCCTCAGAAGCCTCTAGAGTAGGCGGAGGAGAAGCAATGAAGCCACCCATGACCACCTGGCATCGTGCAATACGACCAACACAGGTGTTCACCTGACACAACTCATCACTGAGAGTGTCGAGGTGAGCATCCATGCGCCGAAGCTGCGCCATGATGTCCTTAAGAGACACACCGCTTGTAGAAGAAGAGGGAGCTGATGTGGATGGAGCTAAAGGAGTGGGAGGAGCTGCCGTTTGCGTCTGGGTCTGCCTCAAGCAAAGCTGTGCAAAACTTCGCTTTACAGTAGCGGCGTCAATGGCACACAAACAAAAAGTGAGGAGACTCAGGATAGACAACGAAAAAATGGTGGAGGAGTCTCGTGATAGCGGAAGGAAAAATAAGCTTATCACGAGTTGTCGTGTCCCTATATACATCTATAAGGGAAAAAATAAAGTGAGAGGGAAAATCAATAGTGAGACCCTCAATGAGGGATAACAAAAATCGAGTGCAAGGCTCTGTGATAGAGTTATAGTAAGACAGTGGATGGAGAACAAATGTCATCACCATGTTTAGGAACCTCGGACCTTTAGCAAAGGCCGAGTAAGGGGTGTTTTGGCGGTCACCCTAAGAAGATGGTGTCTAACAAAATAGAGATGCGAGCTCGTCTTTAGACACAGTCCTCAGACGCTTAGAACTAGGGTAGTCAAGATGCGCTACCCTAGGTACGTGTAGTACCTCGACTACAATAGCTGAAGTAAATACCATGCGCACATCTCGTACGCGAGTGATAAAGAGAGGTGTAGAGTAGTCAAATCCGTGCATATTGAAGTAAAACTCTTGTATTATCACGGAAGGGCACGTGACCGGAGCGCCACATAGTGACTCCCAACCCCTACTATAGATGACAGTGGGTGGGTTAGTGTCAGAAAAATCTGACAGAATAACTTGGCGTTCCCAATGAATGCTACGTCATGAAAAGTTCTCAAAGAAGTCCGATTTGGCCTTCTCATCACATAACCTAACGGAAGAGGGAGTAGGGTCAGAAGGAATAGAGGAAGAAGATGCCCCAGAACGAAGAGGATTTCAGGACGGAGTAGACTTACGCTTAGGTGCTATGATGTCACTAACATAAGAGGGAGAAGGGGGGGAAAGAAACACTCATGAAAGTCCCGAAACAGTTCAAATATATAAAAATATATAGAATGTAAAAGACATATGTATGAGAATGCATGAACATGTGACATGCAAAAATAAATTCATCATAGGCTCAGTCCAATCCAAACCTACCAGCATACAACAGAGCACAAAGTAAATCACACATCTAAAATGCATGAAACATTGTTATAATGCACATGTAATGCAATGCATGAAGTTTAAAGATCATTTAAACAACAACCCATCCCAAAATTTTAACAAAAACTCAAAAGTTTTGAAAATTTTCAACCAATTTCAAAAACCCCAAAAGTTAGGTCAAAGATCATGAACATGCATGATAAAGATGAAGAAAGTGTCATACCAGAAGAGAAATAAGGATCTTGAGACCGAAAATGAAGTGAGGAATGTGAGGGGTTTGAGTTTGTGGTGTTTGGGAGTGAGAGAGGAGAGAATCTGTCAAGAGAGATCGAAGGTAGTGAGATCAGAAACCTTTTAGCTGTTGAACCAGCTAATGAGGAGCTATCGAGGATCAGTCCAAAGGATTTCAACATAAAGAAGCTCGATGGATCGAGGTAGCTATTGAGCAGCTATCGAGGAGATAGAAAGTTTCTTGATTGATCAAACTAGATATTGAGAGCTATTGAGATTGCGATAAAAATGAATTGAAGAGTCTTGATAGATAGCTTATCTGTCGAGAGCTATCGAGAAGCTATCGAGATTGCTTAAAATCAGTTTTTCAAAGAAGAGAAAAACATAGATGTGAATGCAATCAAACATGCTCCTTAAACACAAATCCAACCAACATTTTAAGCTCTCAAAAACATCTCTCAACAATAAAAATGATGGGCATTTAGATCCAAAACACAAACACACACACACACTAAACAAGTCTAACCAATTTTTATATTTTAAAAGCTAGTTAAGATATTTTAGTGAGCATACATTAACACAAGTATTACTTATGATGGCCAAATCACATTGTACCCGCACATGGATCAAGAGTAGCAAAGAATATTGCGTGTTGTGTGTAAAAAACATCGCAAGATTGCATGAGTGTCTACATGTTATGATGATTTAAGATATGAGAAAATCACTTTAACTCACACACAATCATAACTGTTTGATGGGGACTATCACCTTCGAGGTACATCCTATAACTCCCACATCTGTTAAAAGATACGCTTGCAATCATATTTAAAGAATTTTGATTCTTTTTGCTTTTTATTTTTCTTTGCATATTTTCTTTTTTAAGTGAATCATGCATGGGTATATAAGAGAGAGAAAATAAATACTCAATGATGGTAAGCTTTTGACATTGTACTTTTGCTATGCCGAAGCATACAAATGTCATTTCATGATTGGCGGGTAACAATGGTGAGATGGTTATTTATGCCTTTCTCTTAGGATTTTCTAATCCTTCCCATCAAAAAAGAGTGATACGAGTGTTAAGTACAAGAGATTACTTAATCTAACTCATCACAAACACGAGCCACAAAGCTCACTTGCTTAGTTGTGCATAGAGATGCTCATCTAAACTACAAAAGATACAAAGTTTAGAAAACTTTGTTTCAATGGCCATCCAAGGTACACAGGTACCAATGTACACAGCACACACTGTTTTTGTATTTTTCAATTTTTTTAAATTTAATTTTTATAAAACAAACCAAAACTGAAAAGAAAACAAAGAAAAACAAATTAAACAAAGCAATGTATAAAACTAGATTGACTCAAAACAATAAAGCAAAACACACAAGTAATGCAAGCAAAAACAAGATGAGAAGAGAGAAAAAGTGACAGAATCACTTGGAGCCTTTTTCCTTCTACACCTTGGAAGAACATTTCCATTTGGCGAACCCTTGATCTGGTGGTGAGGGGGAAGAATTGAAACCATTCAAGTTCGAAAGGAGTATGAGGGCTTTGAGAAGATCTCTAAGGGGAGCAAAAGAGGATGAAAACTGATTCTAGTTTCCCGATGAAATCATGTCGTTGCTCTTTTGAGTGGCTAACTACTTATAGCAATTAGGTTGAGTATGACCGGCTACTCCACAATGATGACAGAGATGCTGCTTCTACTGTTTAGGCTTTTGAGAGTTAGCCTTCTTAGCCCTAGGGTTTTTAACTTCTTTCCTATCCTGCTTAGAGGTGCTCCTAAGATAGATTTACCCGTGTCTATGTTCTCACTAGCTAAGTCATTTTTAACAACATTGTTCTCAGTTTCAATATTATTAGCAGGAGGAACAAAAACAGTAGCACTAGTAGAAGCAATAGTAGGAGAAGAGAAATCATACCCTAAACCTGTTCGATTAGAAGCAAATTTCTAAATACTGAGCATCTCATCAAGCTTTGCACTTGAAGTCCTCTCTAATTGAGCTCTGACTTGAGCTAGCTCCACTTCAAGTTTCTTGGTCTTCTCATCCAAGAAATTATTCTCAAACCTCAGTACTCCAAGGCTTCAACAAACTTTAGGGAAAGCTCTTCTCATTCCAGCTCTACATCACTAAACTTCTTGGTGGTCAACCTATACATCTTCTCATGCTTTTCTGAGACCTTGTATAACTTTGTATAGGCTATGTGGATGTCATCTTGTTCATCCATCTTCTCAAACTTGGATTCCACCAATTCCTCTTCTTCAACCACATCTTCAACAATCCCCTTAGTAGGATTGATCGTGGCAGTGAAGGCATTCAAAATTCCATCATCTTTATTTTCTAAATCATCCTTAGGTTCTATGTCACTTAATGTAGCAACAAGTGCCTTGCTCTTCCTAATGCTCTTGAGATATGTGGGGCACTCTTGTTTCATATGCCCAAGGCTTTGACACCCCAAACACTTTGGTCCTGAAGGAACAGTGTACTGACTGTCATCCCTAGTATCCTTCTTCCCTTTATCTTGGCTTTTGAATTGAGAGGAACTAGATTGCTTACGGTCCTTCTCGAAGCCCTTCCTATTGGCATTCTTCATGAACTTCTTGAATTGCCTTGTAATGTAGGACTTCATCTTAGAATCTTCATCGTCTAAAGACTTATTAGTATCACTGCTCTTGGCCTTCAATGCCATGCTCTTGCCCTTACCCGACTTACCAATTCTTGTTAAACCTAACTCATAGGTCTGCAGATTTCCAACCAGCTCTATCAAAGGAATCTCATCAATGTCCTTTGATTCATCGATCACAGTGATCTTGGCATGGAATCTCTCGGGCAGAGATCTGAGCACCTTTCTCACAATCTTGGGTTCAGGAATGGTTTCCCCCAGATTGAAAGCTGGGTTCACTATGACCTTAAGCTTGGCATATAACTCATCAAATGACTCATCCTCCTCCATCTTAATCTCTTCGAAGCTAGTAGCGACCGTTTGAAGCTTCGAGTCCTTGACAGCCTTTGTTCCCTCATAAGTTGTTTGGAGAATGGTCCATACTTCCTTTGCAATTTCAGTGGAGGATGTCTTTTTGAACTCCTTATTTGTGACCACACTGAATAAGGCATTCAAAGCCTTACGGTTGAAGTTTGCCACCTTGATCTTGGCATCATCCCAATTGGTTGGTGCTTCCTTTGGCTTGGTCCAACCTATCTCTACAACTTGCCATACTTTCTCATCTAAAGACTGTAAGAAAGCTCTCATGCACACTTTCCAGTATGCATAGTTAGTGCCATCAAATAAAGGAGGTATAATGAGAGACTATCCTTTATCCATGACAAATAAGGGTCAATGGATCACACAGTAAAGATTAACCTTAATCAAAGTGTGCCTGCTCTGATACCACTTGATAGGCCAAAAACGTATTGACCTCTTATGATAAGTTAATTGATTAATTAGCCAAATGTATCAATTAATCAAATTAACATGCAAAGTACGTAGCAGCACAAAAAAATCACCAATTAAACTAAGTATGTAGTGGAAATAAAATTGACATGGTGATTTGTTTACAAATAGGGAAAACCTACACGGTAAAAACCCCACCGGGTGATTTTAAGGTCACCACTCCCGAGAATCCACTATTATCAAAACAAGCGGTTATAAGTAAAGGAATCCCAGTACCTTATACCAACCTACAGTTGAACCCTTACCCCAATTCCTAATTGGACTTGTTTTGTAGTGACAATCTCTCCTTTCATTCCACGGCTCCTAGTACGTGACTAACCAATTACGCGGATCCCAGTACGCATCTTCAATCACCAACTAGAGAAGGTTGTTGGCTGCAAAGTTTTTCAATTCATCTAGACGATGAAAATCATGAAGTTGCTTGGTTACAAGACCCTACGGTGTACAAACACAGCAGCTTCGTCAAGAACTAGGGCAAACTAGGTTTCCGGTCACACTCTTCTTCACTCTTGTGAAATTTGCTCTTGTGCAACTTGTGTTACCTTCAACAGCCCTTAAAATAATCCTTATATATGTTTAGGGTTGTGAGAAAAGAAAGCCCAAACATACATTCATGGATTGGATGAAAAACAGTCCTGAAAAACTAAACTTTATAAACCTCGATAGATAGCCATTTATCAAGCTAGCTGTCGAGGCATGGGCTTCACAGCTTTTTAAACCTCGATAGATGCTAGCTGTCGAGTTTTAATGAACAGCACTTTCTAACTTGGTTCTTGGACAGACTTGCATGGTTTTAACACTTGAACTTGAAACCTTGTTTCTTGAAGTATTAAACACATCCAAGATTTACCCAATTACAAGTAAGGGTGTGTTTGTTTTGGGTGAAAATCACTTCCAGAAATGCTTTTCCGGAAATGCGGGTGTTTTGTTGGTCAGAAAAATAGAATTTTCCGGAAATTGATTTTCGTTGACCGAAAAAAAAAGGCTTTGACTACGGAAATCATTTTACACTTACATTTTCACTTCAAAGTATTTCCGGAAAAAGAGAGAGAGAGAGAGAGAGAGAGAGAGAGAGAGAGAGAGAGAGAGAGAGCCCAAATCGGAGAGAGAGAGGAAGAAGAGAGATCGCTGGCGACCACAGACGGAGCTCCAGTCCGACGATCGCACCGCACCGCTCGTCAATCGCAACACCGCGCCGCTCGTCGATTGCAGCACCGCGCCACTCGATCTCGCCTCAGTGTGATCTCACCTTCTCCTCCGCCGCGCGATCTCAATTTGACCGGATTTGATGAATTTTTTTGCTGGGTTTTGTTTCTTTTGTGAATGAGTGTGGAATTGATTCATTATCCACATGTTTAAAGCTAAGGAAGTGTATGGAAAATTGGGTGGCTTGGCTATGTAAAGCATTTTCTGTAAAAATGATTGGACGAACCAAACATCGGAATTGATTTTCTGTAAAACAATTTCCGAGACAGCCAAACAGCCTGAATACATTTTCCTTTTCCGGAAATTAGCATTTCCGGAAAATATGTATTTTCGGGAAAACATTTTACAGGAACCAAACACATCCTAAAGTGCGTTTTGTTAAAGGATTAGTCAATTACATAAAGTAGTGAAATATGTTCCTAACATATGAAACACATGCCCTAACATTTTTAACTTACTGTTTTAAGTGAACATAAACCTCTATTTATACGGGTTATAACCCTTCAGAAGGTATGTATAAAGAATTAGAATGTTTCATAAAACCGTTCACAAGGCTTAAAACCTTTTCAAACATTTAGAACGGTTATTAGAGAGTTAAAATGTTTCATAAAACCATTCACAAGGCTTGAAACCTTTTCAAACGCTTAGAACAGTTATTAGAAAATTCTGCCAAAATTCAGTTTTCACGAGTCTCGATCGATTGAGACAATTCGAGCATCAATCGAAAGCTCTTTTCAATCGATCGAACAAGAATCGAGTACCAACCGAAACAATCAGAGACTCCAAGATAATTTCCTTCACCACTTCGATCGATCAAACAAAATTTTCAACCAATCAAACATACTGAATTTCGAATTTTCACTTAGAAAATTCCAAAACTTGAATTCTTACTTTATTCATTTTACAAAAGAATACTCTTTAACCTTATATCATTATTACAACCTATCCTTGTACATATCTATATATACAATAGGTTCACCTTAGAAGGCTCAAGTTTAGTTCTTCTTTTATTAATCATCTTTTGTTTTTTTTTTTTTTTTTTTTTTTTTTTTTTTTTTTTTTTTTTTTTTTTCTAAGAAGATTTTTATTAATCAACTCAAGCCTTGTGATGTTCACAAAACATAAACCAATATCACAATTTCTAGGCCCAAAAGAGAAAAGAAATTTTACATGAATTTGGTTATTATTTTTTTGAGCTGAAACTTTAACCCATTATCTCTATGCATCTTAATTGATGTTATATCATTATATCATTATTACAACCTTATATCATTATTACAAACTATCCATGTATATACTTATATATACAACAATCCCCCATTAGGTTGCAATAATATATGTCTTACTTTATTGATATTCTATCATGCATAATGGAAAGTGATAATGCAAGAAATCAACAGTTGAGTTCCTCATCTTTATCAATGGACGAAGTGAGGTTGAATATGTCTTCGATGCGAAACCTGCAATATGATTCGAAATGGGGATAGAATGGTCTTTGCCAAAAATAGTCTGATGATTAAGTAAGAAAAAGAAAGCGTTTTAAGAGAGAAATTGACTTGGGAGTACCTTTTGGATGAATTTTTGTGTGTACCTTCTGATTTTGTTTTCTCTTTCTTTTATAGCTGCTTACCACCTTAATGGGTAATGATTCTTCGTATTTATGAGCAACGACTAGTGCGTTACAATCGGGTGCCTTGATGTGCACAACTCCTTTGTTACCATTGCTCCATTTGTTACTCCTTGTCATCAATGTACGAAATAAATGCGTAATGGACCTTATCATCGTCATTGCGATCAATGATGATGCCACAATTTTCTAACCCATCAGTTGCCCCTTCATTCCTTTCTTCACTTGTGAGACGAGACAGGAATGTCTGTCACTTCGTGTTTTGTGTTTGGCGCATTAATTGCAAGGTGACCAAGATGTTCCCATCGTGTCATTTTTTTTTTCAATTTTCCCATGCACGATCTTTTATTAATTTCATTTTTCCCTCCTTTTCTTTTCTTTTCATTTTCATTCTATTTTCTCTTTTTCTTCGCAATGTTTTGTCTGCTTGGAGTCTTTCTTCCTCCCTAAGCTTTCTTCCTTTCTTTTTCATTTTCTGGTAAGTTTTCTGTGATCCTTACTCTACGTTTCTACTTTTATGGTAGATTACTCTTTGGTTAGGTTAGATTGTCCTTTTGTTTCTTTTTTCTTCACCCGTTTGTGTGATTTACTTGAGTCTGTAGGTAGAAAATGCCCTAAAGTTGGGATTTTCATGGGGATAGACTGCCCTTTTAGGTCCATTTTTCTTTTTCTTTTTCCTTTAGTGCATCTGTTAGGTTCTAAAGACTTAGGATTTTATGTATTTAGAACTCTAATTTGTATTGTTGGCAAACCATGATCAAAACAATGTGTTTAGAAGTGTTTTAGTCTAGCTCAAAATTGTGTATTTATGTAAAGTTGGAATCGAGTTAAAGCAGGAAAGCATTGTGCCTTTCGGCCTGGCTCGATCGATTGAAGCTTAGGCTCGATTGATCGAAGCTCGAGCAGAATGATTTTCTGCAGATTTTTCCAACTCAGCCCTAGGTGTTTTAAAACATTTTTAGGGTTTCTTATTTGTCCTAAGTATAAAAGGCAAACCCTAGCCACGTTTTAGTGTTCCTCATATTACGGTTTGTGTAAATCTCTTGTGAGATCTAGAGGAGCTTTCCTTTACACAAACTTAGGGTTTTCAATGAGAAGATTTATCTACACCTTGATGATCAATTCAGTTGCTGCCATTGAAGTTTAAAGAAAACACAAGCGGGTGTGCTTGTATCTAGTGGTGAATCCAAGAAAGAAGGAGTCCGTGGATTCGGAGCTTGCAAGTGGTCGTGTCAGTAAGTTCTACTGGTTGGTAGCAATAAGAAGTCGAGCATGGGGGCTTATAAGTCTTATTGTATGAACTTCGATTCTTTCAAGATAGTGGATTCAAGTTTACCTTGAGGATAGCTAGGTCAAATCCTCCCCAGGTTTTTACTGGTTTGGTTTCCTAGGTGATCATATCTTGTGTTATTTATTTTCCGCTGCTTTGCATGATTTGATCTTTGATATTGTGATAACCTAGACTTGTCTAATTGGACTAAGTAAAAACTTGGCTAATTACCTAGGTTAAATCAATTGTTTTAAGGGGTCTAAAAACTATCAAGTGGTATCAGAGCGGGTTGCTCTTTTATTGTTGATCTCTTGATCACTGAGCTGATCTTTGACCCTTGTTGTCATGGAACACGGACATTCTCTAGTTATTCCTCCTCACTTTGATGGGAATAATTATGCTTATTGGAAAGTAAGGATGAAAGTATTTCTGAAATCTATTGATGAGAGAGTATGGAACTCCGTTGAATACGGATAGGAAAAGCCCACTACTCCTATTAGTGAGTGGGAAACTTCTCAAAAAGAAGCAGCTGCGTTTAATAGCAAGGCTATGAATGTGATCTTTAACGCTATTTCTATAGAGGAATTTAAGAGAATCTCTAATGTTGAGGTTGCTCATACTGCTTAGAATATCCTCCAGACTGTGCATGAAGGTACAAAGGCTGTCAAAATCAATAAATTGCAGCAATTGACTTCTAAATTTGAAAGCATTAGGATGTCTGATGATGAATCTTTTGTTGAATTCTATGCTAAATTGAATGATATTGTTAATTCTGCTTTTAACTTGGGTGAAATCTATGATCAACCTAAAATTGTTAGGAAGATTCTTAGATCTTTAACTGAAGACTTTAGACCCAAGGTGACTGCCATTACTGAAAGCAAGGATGTGGACTCCATCCCTGTTGATGAACTTGTAGGATCTCTTCAATCTTATGAGTTGGATCTACCTAAAACTACCAAATCCAAATCAATGGCTCTTAAGTCAGTTGATGATGTTGAAGGTGGTGGATTTGATGATGAGCTCTCTGCTATAGAGATTGCTTACCTTGTCAAGAACTTTAGAAACTTTCTCAGGAATAGTAATAGAAAGGCAAGAGGCACAAACATTGCTGAACTTAGAAACTTTAGGAAGCATGATCCCATTAAGGTTAACAATAATAATAAACCTAGAGAAAAAGTAGGTCAATCTTCCAATAATTCTTTGGGCTCTCAGTGTTTTGGATGTCAATGGTATGGACACATGAAATCTGAATGTCCTACCTATTTGAAGTCTAAGGGTAAGGTTATGGCTGTAACCCTTAGTGATGGTGAAGTTTCTGATAATGAGTCTGATTGTGATGAGGATGGAAACTTCATTGCTTTCACCGCTACTGCTGTAGTCGATGAGAGCATATCTGTTGAAGAGAACCCTTCTGATGGGGAACTCTCTGAAGATGCAGATCTTCAAGAGGCCTATAATAAACTTTACAAAGTTGCTACAAAGGATGCTATGAATGTTGAACTTGGCCTGAAGAAAATTGAATCTCTTGATCTTGAAAAGAAGAATTTTCTTGTTAAACTATTTGATACTAATGAACTTTTGAACAATGTGAAAACTGAGAATATGCTTTTGCTTGATAAAGTTAAATCTTTGGAACTTGATTTATCTATTACTAGATCTGCTAGTTCTAAACTTGATCGAATGTTGAGTGTTCAAAAGTCTTCTTCTGACAAAACTAGATTAGGTTATGTTGAAAGCATCTCTGTGTCTGCTCCCCATTCCACAAAGTTTGTTCCTTCATCTTCTTCTTCTGAACCTTCTGTGAGTGAGATAGTGAGTGAAACTGTCAAACCCCCTGTGAGTGAGGTTGTCAAACCCATAGAAGTTTCACCATCTAGGAAGATTAGAGTTGATCTGAAAGAATCTAAGCCTAAGAAGCCTACCCTATCTAAGGACAAGACACATGATAAGCCTGCATGGGTTTCTCACATTTTTGGAAAGTCTAGACACATTCGTCCAAACTGTTACAAACTGCAAGTTACAAAGAGAGCAAACAACCCAAAAGTACCTGTGCCTCAAGCACAAGATCCTATGGTACTTATTGGTGAATTAGTAAAGACTTTAAACCTTTATTCCAATCCTGGAGTTGGTAATCATTCTCATGTGAATAAGAACTCCAATGCTTATTGTGCATCTAAAAGGTTTTGGATGCAAAAGACTCGAACTAACTGAGTCTTTCTGTCATAGTCCTTGTGCTTCATTGCTCTACCCTTTGTGACCATTGTTCTTTGGTTTTGTTTTTGTTTTTTTGTTTTCTAGGATTTGCATTGCATAACATTCATGCATTTCATTCTAGGTGTGCTTTTTTTTAATAAAAAAAAAAAAGGAAGAAAAAGGAAGCAAATTTTGTTTTGTACTATTCTTCTTGGTTTTTGAGAACAAGGTTGGTCAATTTATTTTCACATAACATGTCTTTTGTACCTTGTTTAGCTTTGATGAGCTTACTTATTGCACTTTACTAGTTGAAGGTTTGTAGTGCATGTTGTGTGGGAAAGATGTTTATGGTTTTTGATTACTCTGTCTTAATCTTGAAGTCACATGTTTTTGAATGTTGGACTTGAACTTTTAAGAAAGACATAAATAACCATCTCACCACTGTTCACTAGCCAATTCATGAACACCTTAGTGCATATCATAAGATTTTGTGCTCGAGAAAGTGTAGCACATGCACAAAAAGAACATAAGGTGAAGCCTCGGTTTAAATTGCTTAATACTTAAAATTGGTGTGTACTATTAGGCTTGATGCCAAACTCACATGACTTAAAATTGGTATGTATATTATGAGGCATAAATACAAGAAACTTACATGATTGCAAGCTTATGATCTAGGAGATGTGGGAGTTATATGATGTAACTCTTTAGATGATAGTCTCTTTTAAATTCTTTGTGATGAATTTTGTAGACTTTGTGATTGATTGTTATTCACATATCACCTCACATGTATCTCAAACTTTTGCTAGTTACACACATTACATGAGTTACTCTTTGCTAAACCTTGTACATGTTATTGTGTGTGTTTATGGTCTAACCAACCAAGTTTTGCAAATACTTTGAATTTTGTGCAAAATTAATTTGTTGCTTGAAAATTTATGGAAAATGCTAGAAATTTTATTTTTGGGGAATTTGGGCTTAAAATTCTTGTTTTTGAATATCACATCATCATATACTCATACATTTTGTTCTTAAATTTCAATGCTTTGAGTTAATTCTATTTGTTGTTCAAAAAACTGTGTTTTTCCTTCAATTTAGTGAGTCTCTGCCCATTTCGATCGATCCATTCTGTTTTTCGATCAATCGAAAATTTTTAAAAATGTTAGAGAGAGCCTTTGTCTTTTTCGATCAATCGAAACTGATTTTCGATTTTCAAAATGTTTTGATAGAGTCTCTATCTGTTTCGATCGATCGAGGCTGTTTTGCGATCGATCAAAACTCGTGAAACATGTGTTTTAAAAGGTCAGATTGTCTTTTTCAAAAAGTTTTTCAACCTTTCCTCTCTCTACGACTTGGCTAAGGCTCCACCAAAGATTTTTTGTCGTTTTCCTCCGGAATTTTTGCAAGGTTTTTGTCTTCTAAGGCCAGTAAGTCCTTTTTGCCCTTCCTTTTGCATTTTATTTCATGATTTCATGCATATTCATTGGGATTTTCGGCACTTTTCATATATTGGGGTTGTTGATGATTCAAACCATTTTTGATGAAATTGATCATTGGGTTTCTGTTCTAGGATGGTATTATCATGATTCTTGTAGTTTAATTTGATCAATTTTGTGGTTTTTGAAAAATTGAAAATTCTAGGGTTTGAAATTGTTCCGAATTGGGGATTTTGTTCAATTGGGTTAAATTGATAAAATTGGCTTGTTAAATTGATGTATTTGGTCATTATTTTTTAAACTCTATCATGTCTAATGATCAATTCGTCAATATATTTCAAATTGAATAAGTGGTTTTCAAAATATTGGGGTTTTTGTGTTAATACCTCTATATTCAAGCCAATTTTGTGAATTTGAACTTTTTGGACTTAATTGCACTGCATTAGAACATGCATCATACCATTTAATTTGTTCATGCATCATATAGATTTTTATTCTATATTTTTTTGTGCTAACTTGCAGTCTGCCCTTGGTTTTGTCTTTTGTGTTTTTGTTCTTTTACTCTGTGTTTTGGTCCTTATCCTAGCACCATGCCTAGGAAAGCTAGAGCCAATAGGACCCCTTCCACTTCCTCTGTGTCTCCCTCTAGGAGTGAGGTGTTTAGGAATGATAAATGCAGAGAAGCCTTTGAGACCTTGAACTGTAAGCATAAGATATGGGCTAAGCAAGCTATAGTGTTAGATGAGATTAATCCGGCCATTAGGGCTAACTTTGAGTCTAGAGGTTGGTTGCCTCTCTTAGAGATAGATCATCCACCCCCGACCGCCCTAATTAGAGAGTTCTTCTCGAACCTCTCTTGCCACGTCTATGATTCCAACACCCTTGTTAGGAGTTGGATACGAGGTGTTGAGTTCACCATTACCCCTAGGGTAGTGGCTGAGGCTCTTGGGGTTCCGGTTGTTCGGGAGCTTGACTATCCTATGATGAGTCACCCTCATTAGATATCGTCATGTTATACATCACTAGGTCATCTATCCAGTGGGGTTCTGATCCTCAGATCACATCTGCTGAGCTTACCGAGACTGCCTATCTTTTCTTTAGGATAGCATGTCATTCGTTGTGGCCTATTTCTTACTTCCACACCATCCCTCTAGAGCGATGTTTGTTTTTGTATGCCTTTGTTTTTGGAGAGTCTATCAGTTTTCCTCACTTGTTCCTTCGTTCTTTGAATGAGGTTCATAGGAGTTCTGCCGTAGGGCATGCGCTTATTCATCCTATTTTCATTCATAGGATTTTGCTCTTTTTAGGTCTAGATGGTTTCCCGTATGGTGAGCTTGTGCATGTTGTTGCTCCCATAGGTGCCACCTTTCTTAGACAGAGGGCTGCTCACTTGAGAGTTGCTCTTTCACGTCCTAGAGGTGCGTCATCTAGTGGTGTTCCCCCTCCTCCCTCTTCTACAGGTGTTGATGCTACTGAGACATCGAGTGCTGCTGCTGATGATGATGTTCCTCCACCGACTGCTTCGAATGATTCAGACATTCATCGTACGTTGGATCATGTCTTGACCATTCAGGCGGCTCATGGACAGATTTTGGTCAACATGCTCGATGAGATCCGTGCCTTGCGTGTGGAGTTGACGCAGTTTAGACCACCTCCCTTTTGATGATGGATTTTTGTTTGCCCTTTGGCATTCTGTCACAAAAAGCGGGAGTACTTTGTAGAGTTTTAAAGTTTTTGCTTTCAGGGGGAGAATTTATTTTGGTTGGAGCTTGTGGAGTTTAGATTATATCTAGGTGCTTCACTTTGTACTTTATCTTTTTAGCTCTTGCCATGTTCTTGATGGGATATTCATGTTATTGATTTATATTTATGAGTTATTCATTGATATATGTCTTTATTGTGTGTTGTTTGAAATCAAGAATTTATTTTGTTTACTTGTATTGCTTCCACACATGCGGTTATGCATTTTGTTTAGTATTTCAGGAAATATACAGGTTGATTCAATTGAGCTGCTGTCTACACTTGCAACTGATGGATAGTAGTTAGGATTGAATTTGTTTTATAAGCATTATTTTTTGTAAAGGGCTTTTTATTTTGTAAACTTTGAGCTTCTAGTTGTGTTTTGTCATAGATTGCCAAAGGGGGAGTTTGTTAGGTTCTAAAGACTTAGGATTTTATGTATTTAGAACTCTAATTTGTATTGTTGGCAAACCATGATCAAAACAATGTGTTTAGAAGTGTTTTAGTCTAGCTCAAAGTTGTGTATTTATGTAAAGTTGGAATTGAGTTAAAGCAGGAAAGTATTGTGCCTTTCAGCCTAGCTCGATCGATTGAAGCTTAGGCTCGATCGATCGAAACTCGGGCAGAATGATTTTCTGCAGATTTTTCCAACTCAGCCCTAGGTGTTTTAAAATGTTTTTAGGGTTTTTTATTTGTCCTAAGTATAAAAGGCAAACCCTAGCCACGTTTTAGTGTTGCTCATATTACGGTTTGTGTAAATCTCTTGTGAGATCTAGAGGAGCTTTCTTTTACACAAACTTAGGGTTTTCAAGGAGAAGATTTATCTACACCTTGATGATCAATTCAGTTGCTGCCATTGAAGTTTAAAGAAAACACAAGCGGGTGTGCTTGTATCTGGTGGTGAATCCAAGAAAGAAGGAGTCCGTGGATTCGGAGCTTGTAGGTGGTCGTGTCAGTAAGTTCTACTGGTTGGTAGCAATAAGAAGTCGAGTTTGGGGGCTTGTAAGTCTTATTGTATGAACTTCGATTCTTTCAAGATAGTGGATTCAAGTTTACCTTGAGGATAGCTAGGTCAAATCCTCCCCAGGTTTTTATCGGCTTGGTTTCCTAGGTGATCATATCTTGTGTTATTTATTTTCCTTTGCTTTGCATGATTTGATCTTTGATATTGTGATAACCTAGACTTGTTTAATTGGACTAAGTAACAACTTGGCTAATTACCTAGGTTAAATCAATTGTTTTAAGGGGTCTAAAAACTATCAGCATCGTTCAATAGGAATTTCCCAAACCCTGGCAATTAGGTCTAGTGAACTCAAGACAGGTTTGTCCTTGTCTGAGGACCATGGGGCCCTTGATAGAGCTCCTCACTCTTACGCTGACGAAGTGTGCTTTTGAAAAGACGTAGGGGCTGCTATGTTGAAGGCCCATGAGGCAATATCTATTGACGACCTTTCGCCTTTGGGAATGAGGCTGTCTCATGAGTTAATATCTTCCCACGTGCATAAGATCATGCAGGTATGGACTATGAAAAAAAAATTCTTCTTCTTTTTTAGGTTCTTTTCTTCTACGTCTTTCTTTTCTTTCCCTTAGGTGTTGGGTGAATCCTTGTACATTTCTAGGAAGTACTTGGATTATGAAGAAAAATATGTAATGGCTCAATCCAAGGTCAAGTCTCTCTCTTCAGAGAACGAATCGCTCAAAGTTCAAGTTTTTGCTCTATCAAACAAGGCTAGGAAGGATAAGGATTGCCTGAAGACTCTAGAGAAGAGCATTGATATTGAGAAGGCCTTTTTTGAGTTGAAGGATAAGTAGATAGATGAAGCTCTTCTGAAGGTCAAGAAGGCTAGCTCGAAGGTGGTGGAGCAGTTCAAAGTTTTCAACAAATACTCGGACAATTGTGCGACTATTACGTGGAAGGTTTTGAACTTTTCAGAAAATACTTGGCCAGGCATCATCCTGGTTTGGACTTTTAAAGCTTGACATGGAGGCCGTTAAGAATGAGATTCTGGCAGATCGTCAGTCCATTGAGGAAGTTTGAAAAGGTGGAGAGGTTGTTGCTATCAACAAGGCTGTTACTGCCGACCCTTCATCTTCTAATTTGCCTTATAACATTATTATTATTATTTTTTTTTTTTTTTGTATATTCTCTCGGGCTCGTTTGTTTTGAGTAAACTTATCTCCTTTTGAACAATTTACTCAGGTGTTTTCTGAGTGTTTTATATTCCATTACTTTATATTTCCATCAGTTTTTTGTCATGCACCAACGACAATGAAGTTATGCATTTAACGGTTTTTTCTTTGTTCATTTATCAAGGACAATATAGTTGTTCCTGATAATGACAACATAGTCATATGTTAATGATTCCATCTAAGCCACGTATTAATGACTTTTTCTAAGTCATGTATCAATGCCGGTTCATTATGCGTAAATAACTTCTTTACAGTCATCTATAAATGACGATTTCATTATGTATTAATAACTTTTTTCTAATTTATTTATGAATGACGATATTGTTATTTATTAATAACTTTATTTCTAAGCCATGTATGAATGAAAATATTGTTATGTATTAATAACATTTTTCTAAGTCATGTATGAATGAGGATTTCATTATGTATTAATAACATTTTTCTAAGTCATGTATGAATGACGATATCGTTATATATTAATAAATTTTTTCTAAGTCATGTATAAATGACGATCTCGTTATGTATTAATAACTTTATTTGAAGTCATGTATAAACAACGGTGTAGTTAACAGTTTTATAATAGAAATATCTGCGATAATGACTTCTGAATAGTACTGTTCCTCACGCTTTATTGATGGAGAGATAAAAACATCTCATCGTGTATGAAATGGAAAAAATAGTGACTAAAATACATTCAGATAAAGTTAGGAATTTTGGAATACTTGAGGTTTCTTACTGATAATATTTCTTCAGGTGTTCTATATTCCATGGACGAGGTAGTTCTTGACCGTCCAATGTTTTCAGGTAGTATGACCCTTGTCTGGAATGATGGATGATTTCGTAGGGTCCTTCCCGTGCTGGTCCTAATTTCCACTGGGATGGGTCTTTTGTTGCTTGTGAAACCTTCTTGAGGATGAGGTCGCCTGTATCAAACCTTCTTACCTTCACCTTCTTATTGTAGTATCTGGTCATTGCTCCCTTGTACTTCTTCATTCGCTTCATAGCTTTGTCTCTAACTTCGTTAATTAGGTCCAGGTTGCGACTAAGCTCCTACTGGTTCCTATGTTCTTCATAGGCCTTGACCCGAATGCTTGTCAGTCCTACTTCCACTAGTATGACGGCTTCAGTGCCAAACGTTAGTCTGAATGGCGTTTCTCCTATTCATATTCTTGTGGTTGTCCTGTATGCCCATAGGATGTTTGGAAATTCCTTAAGCCATGCACCCTTTGCCCCCTTAAGTTGAATTTTGATAATTTTTAGCCCGCTTCTGTTTGTCACTTCTGTTTAACCATTAGCTTGAGGATGTCTTAGAGAAGAATAGTGGTTCTTGATTCCCCACTGGGCAAAAGGCCAAGGCGTGGTTATTGGCATCATTGGTCCCCTAGTCACGTCTGAATGTTCATAGAGCTTTGACATTGGTTGCATGCCTTGACGAGGTTATGTGCATCCTTCTGTAGATTTGGCCAGTAATAGCTTGCTCTAAGTGCCTTTCCTATCAGAGACCTTGCTTTCACGTGGTTACCACAGACTCTTTCGTGTATCTCTTGTAGCACATAGTTGGCTTCTTCCACGTCAGCACATCGGAGGTAGGGGAGAGAGTGTCCTCATTTATACAAGACATCATTAATAATGACAAAGTGAGCCGCTCTGATCTGGATCTTTCGTGCTTCTATCTTGTCCTTTGGGAGTTTCCCTTCTTTCAAGAAATCAACGATAGGGTTTATCCAACTGTCCTGCCTTTGCATTGTCAGTACTTGTTCTCCTTCTGTGCTAGGTTGTTCTCTTCTCTCTGTGCATAACTCAGGGGATATATTATGGTTGTCAAACGATGCTAATCTTGCTAGGAAATTGG
This sequence comes from Quercus lobata, assembly GCF_001633185.2. Lineage (NCBI taxonomy): Eukaryota > Viridiplantae > Streptophyta > Magnoliopsida > Fagales > Fagaceae > Quercus > Quercus lobata. The sequence goes on from NC_044904.1 coordinate 55,234,095, forward strand.
CTTCATCATTCTTTGCTCGAAGGATCCATTGGAAGTCAACATTGTCGAAGTGCGGCAGGAGTTGTTGGACGATCTTTAAATACTTTGGCATTCTTTCCTCTTTCGCTTTGTAATCTCCTCTTACCTGGCCAATTACAAGCTGAGAATCAGCTTGGACGATGAGAACTTTTGCTTCTAGTGCTTTTGCCAGTCTTAAGCCTATTAAAAGTGCTTCATACTCAGCTTCATTGTTTGTTACTAGGAACTGCAATCTAATTGTGTACTTTAAGATTTCTCCCTCTAGTGATATAAGAACCACACCTACTCCTCCAGCTTTCTTGGTGGCAAATCCATCTGTTTGAATCGTCCATATTCTCTTCAGAGACTCTTCCTCATCTTGAGTGTTAGTGAACTCTGCAATGAAATCTGCCAAGACCTGGGCTTTGATTGCCACCTAAGGCTAGTATTCTATGTCAAATTGACCCAACTCTATGACCCACTAGATGAGTCACCCCATTGCGTCTATTTTGGTCATCGTCTTCCTTATCGATTGGTCTATCATGACGATAATAGGGTGTGCTTGAAAGTAAGGGAGGATCTTTTTGGATGTGATTACTTGAGCAAAAGAGATTTTCTCCAGTCTTGGGCAATTTGCTTCAGCTCCTTAAGAAGCTTGGCTAGTATAATATACTGACTTTTGTATTTCCTTCTCTTCTCTAATCAGTGCCGAACTTACCACTGTGTTAGATACTGCCAAATAGAGATACAAATTTTCTCCTGTTACTGATAGACTTAACAATGGTGGTTGTGCCAAGTAATCTTTTAGCTTCATCAGGGCATCTTTGCACTCGTCAGTCCATTGGAAGGCTTTCTTCAAGACTTTAAATAATGGCAAACACTTATTTGTCGCCCTAGAGACGAATCTGTTTAATGCCACCACCTTACTCATCAAGCTCTACACCTCCTTCACAGTTCTTGGGGACCTTATCTTAATTATTACCTTCACTTTGTCTGGATTTGCATCTATGCCCTGTTGAGACACCATAACCCAAGAATTTCCCTAAGGAGACAGCAAAACACATTTTGTTAGGTTCAGTCTCATTTTATACTTACATAGTGTGTCGAAGGTTTCTCTCAAGTCGTCCAGGTGGTCTGCTTCATCATTACTCTTCACCAGCATATCGTCTACATACACTTCCACATTCCTTCCTATCTACTAAAAGAACATACAGTTCACCAATCTCTAGTATGTGGCTCCTGTATTCTTCAGTCTGAAGGGTATTACTCTATAACTGTATAACCATTGGCTGGTGATGAACACGGTCTTCTCTTGATCCTTTTCATCCATTAGGATCTGGTTGTAGTTGGAGAAAGCATCCATGAAACTCAAGAGCTTGTGCCTGATGGTTGAATCCACCAACTAGTCAATCTTGGGTAAGGGGAAGCTATCCTTCGGGCAAGCTTTGGTAAGATCCGTGAAATCGATGCACATCCTCCACTTGCCATTGTTCTTCTTCACCATCACCAAGTTTGCTAGCAAATCAGGGTAGAAAACCTCCTTTATGAAGCCCACCTTTAGGAGTTTTTCAACCTCTTCTGTCACTACTTTCTTGTGTTCAGGTGCAAATATCGCTTCTTGGCTTGTCCTCGTGTTCCCAAGCAAAAACATCCTAGTTCTCTCTTAGGAAGTTAATTATCTTCGTCTTCTCCGAGGTTGAAAGTGCTGATCCTATCTTCAAAACTTTTGATGAATCTCCTAGGATGATCTCAATGTCTTATGGTGCTTCTGATAGTTTGGGAATAGGCTCTGGTTCGTCTATCATCAATCTGTGATTTTCCCCTGAAGCTAGGGCGGCTTGATAACATTCCCTTGTAAGGACTTGGTCTCCCCAGATTTCCCTTATGCCTTGGGCTAAAGGGAATTTTACCGTAATGTAGTATGTTGATGTTGCCGCCCTCAACTTGTTGAATGTTAGTCGTCCTAGGATTACGTTGTATGTTGACGAGTAATCCACCATGAGGAAATCGATCTCCATAGAGACTTGTACTGGATAAATACCTACTGTCATGGTTAATTTGATGACACCTTTAGGGATCATTTTGTCTCCGGTAAAGCTCACTAAAAGGGAAGTGAAAGGTCGAAGCCTTTCTTGGCTCAACATCATCTGTTGGAATGTAGGCCAATAGATGATGTCTGCAGAGCTCTCATTGTCAACCAATAATCGATGAATGTTGAATTCCTCCATTCTAAGCATTATCACCAATAGATCGTCATGGGGATGTTTGACGCTACAAGCATCTCTTTCGATAAAGATGATATCTGGCTCACTACTCCTTGGTGTCTTTGATTATTGGAATCGTGAGTGAATGCTATTCACTTCCCTTCCGTATGCCTTCTTCAATGACTTAAAAGATCCTTTCATTACTAGTCCTCCCAAGATCATCCTTATTTCATCAATGGGAGCCTTCTTGCCCTCTGTCTCTCGTTCTCTATCTTTCTCGTCCTTCTACTGACTTCAATATGGCTCCATCTTTCACAAAAAATTCTACAATTTCCCTTGACGAATCAGGATCTCTACTTTGTCCTTCAAATGCCTGCATTCGTCAATGTGATGTCTGTGGTCTTGGTGAAACCTGCAGTACTTTTTCTTGTCTCTTACTTCTATTGGAGCATAAATTGGTTTAGGCCATTGTAGAGAAGGTTCATCTTTTATTTGCATTAGTACCTGATCAATGGGCATTACTAGGGGAGTGAAGTTAGTAAACTTTGGCCTTCGATTCGAAAGGTTCTTCTTTTTTTCTGCTGCACGCCCAATGCTTCGTGCTTCTTTCTTTTTATCAGGTTTTCTGCTAGTTCCTTGTCTTTCTTTCTTTTGCAAGTCATTCCTTTTGCAATTACTGCATCCTCTGTGTTCATATACTTCTGGGCCTTATGGAGTAGCTCTGCCACTGTTCTTGGCGGGCTCTTGGTGACTGAGAAAAAGAAATCTCTAGGTAGTAATCTTGCTTGGAAAGTTGTCAGGATGACTTGGTCCTCCGCTTCGTCCACTTGCAATAACTCTTTATTGAAGCGCATCACGTACTGTCTCAATGACTCACCCTCTGCTTGACAAATGTTGAGAAGATGCCCAATTGGCTTATAGTGTCTTTGTCCTCCAATGAAATGATGAACAAAACTCTTACTAAGCTGCTCGAAGTTGGCAATGGTACTTAGGGGTATTTTTCCAAACTAGACTCTGGCTATGCCCTTTAGCGTTGTTGGGAAGGCTTTACACATTACTTTGTCCAGGGTCATCTGCAAGAGCATCAAGGTTTTGAATGACTCGTGTGGTCTAAAGGATTTCTTGAACCATCAAACGGTAAGTCTATCCTTTGAATCATTTCGTCTAGGTTTTCTACAGCCTTGTCCTTCACAACATTTCTGATCTCGTCCATTTCTCTCTTCATGTTATGGAGTTTGTTCTCCATCCTGGACGCATCCTCTTTTGACACCCTTGTCCTCCTATTGATCTGGCTATCTGATTCTTCCTTATTATTGTTTCCTTCGATTCTTCAAGGTTGTTCTTCTTCATTCTATTTCTTGGTAGTTCGCTATCGTTCCCCATTTTAGGATTCAGTGGATCTTTGCAGTTCTTCATTATGGTGAGTCAATTCCTCCACACTGGCTACGAGAGCTTGAATATGTTGTGCAGCCTATTCGGGGTCCATCTTGCACTACAAGGGTCATTTTTGTCACTTGGGAAAAACGAATTGAATGATTAGCATCCCACAAATGGCACCAAACTGATTATGCAACTGTCAATGGACGAACTGAGGTTGAATACGTTTTCAATACAAAACCTGCAAGAAGATTCAAAATGGGGATAGAATATGTTAGGACATATGTGGAACTTGTTAGAACATATGTTATTGTAAATTGGCTAATCCTTTGACAAAACACACTTTACTTGTAATTGGGTAAATCTAGGATGGGTTTAGTACTTCAAGGAACAAGAGTTCAAGTCTAGTATTGAAACCATGCAAATTTGTCCAAGAAACAAGTGAAGAAGTGTTGTTCATTAAAGCTCGACAGATAGCTTGACAAATAATATCTATCGAGGTTTAATGCCTGATTCTCGATAGCTCTCAACAAAAGTTGTATCTATCAAGAATTATGAAATTCAGATTTCCAAATCTATTTTTTACGCATATCCAAGTTATTTGTGTAGGGTTTCTTTTCTCACAAGCCCTAGACATATATAGGGATTATTTTAAGGGCCGTCACACTTGATGCAACTTAATGCAAAGTGATTATTCATGCATATTATGACAGGAGACAATTGCCATAGTTCATCATCTTCCTTGTAGAAGCTGCTGTGTCTTTACACCAAGGGTTTTGTAACCAAAGAGCTTCTTAATCTTCCTCATCTAGATGAACTGAAGAACTTTGCAGCCAACATCTTTCTCAAGTTAGTGTGTTATTTACGTACTTCAATCCGTGCATCGATTGGTTAGTCATGTACTAAGAGCCGTGCATTGAAAGGAGAGATTGTCACTACATTACAAGTTCAATTGTGTATTGGGGTAAGGGTTTAACTATAGGTTGGTATTAGGTACTGGGATTCCTTTTACATGTAACCGCTTGTTTTGATAATAGTGGATTCTTAAGAGTGGTGACCTTAAATTCACCCGGTAGGGCTTTGCCTCAATGGTTTTCCCCATTCATAAATAAATCACCAATATCAATTTATTTTTCACTGCATTTAACTTAGTTGGTGATTTTTTGTACTACCACGCTTATTGCATGTAATTAAATCTAATTAATTTCACTTGGCTAATTAATTGATTAAGTTACCAAAGGGGTCAATACATTCTTAGCCTATCAAGTGGTATCAGAGCAAGCACACTCTGATTAGGGTTAATCTTTGTTGTGTGATCCACTGACCCCTGTTTGTCATGGATAGAGGACAGTCTCTAATTATACCTCCTTTATTTGAGGGCACTAACTATGCATATTGGAAAGTATGCACGAGAGTTTTCTTGCAATCTTTAGATGAAAAGGTGTGGCAAGCTGTGGAGATAGGCTGGACCAAGCCAAAGGAAGCACCAACTGATTGGGATGATGCCAAGATCAAGGTGCAAACTTCAACAGCAGAGCATTGAATGCTTTATTTAGTGCAGTCACCAATGAGGAGTTCAAGAAGATATCCTCAACTAAAACTGCTAAGGAAGTATGGACTATCCTCCAGACAACCTATGAAGGGACTAAGGCTGTCAAGGATTCAAAGCTTCAAAGGCTTACTACGAGCTTTGAAGAGATTAAGATGGAGGAGAATGAGTCGTTTGATGAATTCTATGCCAAGCTGAAGGACATAGTCAACTCTGTCTTTAATCTTGGGGAAACCATTCCCGAACCTAAGATTGTAAGAAAGGTGCTTAGATTTCTACCGGAGAGATTCTATGCCAAGATCACCACCGTTGAGGAATCAAATGACATTGACCAAATTCCTTTGACAAAGCTGGTTGGCAACTTGCAAACCTATGAGTTGTGTTTGACTAGGATCGAGAAATTGAACAAGAGCAAGAGCATGGCACTAAAGGCCAAAAGCAGTGATACAGATGAGTCTTCTGATGATGAAGATTCTAAGATGAAATCCTACATCACTAGGTAGTTCAAAAAGTTCATGAAGAACGCCAATGCAAAAGGATTTGACAAAGACTATAAGCAGTCCAGTTTGTCTCAATTCAAAAGCCAAGATAGAGGAAAGAAGGATGCTAAGGAAGGCGGTTTGTACACTGTTCCCTCTGAACCAAAATTCTTCGGATGTCAAGGTTTTGGACATATGAAACAAGAATGTCCAACTTATCTCAAGACTATTAGGAAAAGCAAGGCCCTTGCTGCTACCTTGAGTGACATCGAGCCTGAGGATGATTCAGATGACGATGATGATGGGGGAATCTTGAATGCCTTCACTACCACAGTGAATCCTACTGAGGGGATTTTTGAAGAGGTAGATGAAGAAGAAGACTTGGTGGAGTCTAAGTTTGAGAAAATGGAGGAATAGGATGACATCCATACAGCCTATGCAAAGTTGTACAAGGTCTCCGAAAAGCATGAGAAACTGTATAGGTTGGCCACCAAGAAGCTAAATGAAGTGGAACTTGATCGAGAAGAGCTCTCCACAAAGTTTTACAAAGCTAAGTAGACCATTGGAGCACTGCAATTTGAGAACAATTTCTTGGCTGAAAAGACCAAGAAGCTTAAAGCAGAGCTGTTTCAAGTTTGAGCTCAATTGGAAAGGACTTCCAGTGCAAAGCTTGATGAGATGCTTAACTTTCAGAAATCTTCTTTTGATAAAACTTATTTGGGGTATGATTTCTCTTCTCCTAATATTGCTTCTTCTAGTACTACTGTGTTTGTCTCACCTACTAATAATTTTAATTCTGAAAACAACGAATGTAAAACTGAGATAGCTAGTGAAAACATAGACAAAGGCAAATCTATCTTAGGAGCAACCCCTAAGCTTGATAAGAAAGAGACTAGAAACCCTAGAACGAAGAAGGTTAATAACAAAAGTCTCAACCAAAGAAGCAACATCCTTGTTATCATTGTGGAGCTTCAAGGCATACTTGTCCAAATTGCTACAAGTGGTTAGCCACTCAACATAGCAACAGCACGATCTCGTCTAGAAACTAGAATCAGTTTCCATCCTCTTTTGCTCCTCTTGGAGATCTTCTTGAAGCCCTTATGTTCCTTTCGAACTTGAACGGTTTCAACTCTTCTTCTTCACCACCGAATCAAAGGTTCGCTCATCGGAAAGATTCTTCCAAGGTGTGGAAGGAAAAAGGCTCAAAGTGATTTAGTCACTTTTTCCCTTTCTCCCTCTTTTTGTTTATGCATTACTTGTGTGTTTTGCTTTCTTGTTTTTAAGTCAGTCTAGTTTTATGCTATGCTTTGTTTAACATGTTTTTGTTTGTTTTTTTTTTCAGTTTTTGCTTTATTTTGTTTCTCATAAATTAAAATTTTTTTTTGAAAAATCAGAAAAATATAAAAACATTGTGTGTTTTGTGTACATTGGTACTTGTGTACCTTGGATGGCCACTGAAACAAAGTTTTCTAAATTTTGTATTTTTTGTATCTTAGATGAGTATCTTAATGCACAACCAAGCAAGTGAGCTTTATGACTTGTGTTTGTGATGAGTACGATTAAGTAATCTCTTGTACTTCACACTCATATCACTCTTTTTGACGGGAATGACTAAAAAATCCTAAGAGAAAGGCATAAATAACCATCTCACTACTAAAGCCCACCAATCATGAATAACATCTGTATGTTTTGGCATAGTAAAATTTTGATGTTTAAGCTTAACATAATCGGGTATTTTTCTCTCTCTTATATGCCCATGCATGATATGCTAAAAAAAATATATACAAAGAAAATCAAAAGCAAAAAGAATCAAAATTCTTTTAAATATGGCTGCAAACGTGTTTCTAGGAGATTTGGGAGTTATAGGATGAACCTCGAAGGTGATAGTCTCCATCAAACAGTTATGATTATATGTGAGTTAAATTGATTTTCTCATATCTCAAATCATCATAACATGAGACACTTATGCAATCTTGTGATGTTTTCATACACAACATGCAAATTCTTTGCTACTTTTGATGTATGCATACGTACAATGTGATTTGACCATTACAAGGAATACATTTGTTAATGTATACTAACTAAACTGTCTTGACTTGTTTTTTAAATATAAAATTGGTTAGACTTGTTTAGTGTGTATGTGTGTGTGTGTGTGTGTTTTGGATCTATGAATGCTTTGCTTTTTTTTGTTGAGGGTTGTTTTTGAAAGCTTAACATGTTGCTTGGATCTTTGGTTTAGTAGCTTGCTTGATTGCATTCATTTTTGTGTGTTTTTCCTCTCTTTGAAAACTTTTTTTTTTTTTTTTATCAAGCTCGATAGCTTCCCTACAAATTGCTATCTATCGAGACCCTTGAACTACTTTTCTTGACAGATCTTAGCACAATTTCGATTCATCGATGCTTTCTGGAATTTGTCTTAATAGCTTCTCAACAGATTCTTGATCCATCGAGAAAGTTTCTATCTGGTCGATAGCTTCTTAACAGCTTTTCAATCCATCGAGGTCTTTTTGCCGTCGATAGATTCTCGATAGCACCTCAACATATTCATATCTATCAAGATTTAGTGCTCGACAGATCTCGACAGATCCTCGATCCATCAAGATGTGTTTTGTTTAAAAAGGTCCAGCGCGAAGTCAAATTCATTCTTTCTCATTTCTCCTTGACGGAAACTTCTTTTCTCCTTTCCCAAACACTTTTCCCTCAACCCTTTAACCTTCCCCACTTGGTTTTCGGCCTAGATTGTGCATTTCTCATTTGGTATGATCTCTCAATCCTTCATTCTTCATGCATTTCACGCATTTAGACCTAGGTTTTTGGGTTTTCTTGAAATTTTAGGGGTTTTTGAAAATTGATGAGTTTCTTGTGGAATTTTTGGGTTGGGTGTTGTGTTTTTGATGCTATATGATCATGCATTGCATTCCATTTGCATTTTCACAATGTTTCATGCATTTAGATATGTGTTTACATGTTGAAAATTGTGTGCTAATAGGTTTGGATTGGGTTGAACCCATGATGCAATTTCTTTTAGCATGTCACATGTTCATGCATTTTTCATCCATACGTACCCTTTTGTTTCTTTATAAACTGTTCTGGGTTGTGATGGTGTTTTTCTGTTTCTCTCTCTCTCTCTCTCTCTCTCTCTCTCTCTCTCTCTCTCTCTCTCTCTCTCTCTCTCTCTCTCTATAGCATGGCATCCAAGCGCAAATCTGTTCCATCTCGGAACCTTCTTATTCCTTGACTTCTTCCTCTGATCCTACTCCTCCTCTCGTTCGGTTCCATAATGAGAAGGTCCATCAGGACTTCTTGGAGAACTTCTCCAAACGTGGTGTTCATTCAGAGCGCCACGTGATTCTATCGGACTTTTTCGATACTACTCTGCCCACTATCATTCACAGTCAGGAATGGGAATCTCTATGTGAGATATGCGTGAGTTGTCCTATCGTGATCATACAGGAGTTCTAATCCAACATGCACTGTTTCGATACCTCTATACCTCAGTGTGCTACCCACATTAGAGGTACATGTATCGTAGTCAATTCGGATCTCGTATCCGAGATACTACATGTTCCTTGGGTATCGCATCCTCATTACCCCGCTTGTCCACATCTGAGGACTGTGTCCAAGGACGAACTTCTGTCTCTTTTCTATGAGACACCTTCTTGATGGGGTGAGCACTAAAACACCTCATGCTTGGGCTTTGCAAAAGGTCTGAGGTTCCTAAACATGGTGATGAATTTTGTTCTCCATCCTTTGTCTCATTATAACTCCATTACCGAGCCTCGTGCTCGCTTTTTACTATCCCTCATTAAGGACCTCACTATAGACTTTCCTTCTGACTTCATTCTCTCTCTCATTGATGTTTATAAGGACATGGAAACCCATGATAAGCTCATTTTCCCTTCGGCTATCACGCGGATCATACGCCATTTTTCTATCCTTATCCTGAGTTTTCTTACTTCACCGTCATATATGCCATTAGCGTAGCGTCTGTTCGACGAGGTGAGGCCTACTTCGACTGAAGCGGCCACAGACTGAGATGGTGACTCCTCGAACCCCTTCCTTTCCATCCACCTCCGCTCCTTCTTCTTCTTCTGCGGGTGGTGTGACGCTTGAGGCCGTCATGGTGCAACTTGAACGCATGGATGCTTGCCTTGATACACTCACTATTGAGTTGTATCAGGTGAACACCCGTGTTAGTCGTATCACACGACGACAGGCTCGCATGGGTGGCTTTGCTACGTCTCCATCTCCCTTTCCTTTTCTAGAGGCTTCTGAGGACGAGGATGCTGATGATGGTTCCAATGGTGATGATGATGATGTGGATGAGGATGCTAGCTCTTCCGGTGATGAGGAGATGATGACTTCTCAGTGACTAACACTTTGTCATTCATGACAAAAAGGGGGGAGTAGTTTTTGGATAAGAGTAGTCATGTATTTAGGGGGAGAGTTAGCATAGGACATTTTTAATAGGGGGAGTGTTTTTTTTTTTTTTTTTTCTTTTTTGAGGGATGTAGTGAGGATTTATGTACTTTTCTTTTCTTTTCTTATAGTTACATTATCCTTTTGAACATTAGTCTTGTGACCATTTAGTTATAACAAACATTGTACTTATTTCTCTTTTATATATATGATGATGTTGTTATCATTCACCTATCTCTCCATGTGTTGTTTCTTTTCTCTCTTTATACACATGTTTCTTTTATGTATGCAATCTCATATTTCTGTTTCACATTAAGATGCTTTGATGAGTTTTGTTTAAAGTGTTTCAGAAAGACAGGTTGTCAAAATCTATCATGCCATGAACTCTTTTCTTGCAAAGTTTTTCAAGAGTTTGTGTTAGGATTAGATTTTATTGTACTCAAAGTGATTATGAGTTTAGTGCTTTATGACTTCTCTCATACTTCATTTGTTTGTTGTGGTTTTGTCACGGATTGCCAAAGGGGGAGATTATTAGGACATATGTGGAACTTGTTAGAACTTATGTTATTGTAAATTGGCTAATCCTTTGACAAAACGCACTTTACTTGTAATTGGGTAAATCTAGGATGGGTTTAGTACTTCAAGGAACAAGAGTTCAAGTCTAGTATTGAAGCCATGCAAATTTGTCCAAGAAATAAGTGAAGAAGTGTTGTTCATTAAAGCTCCACAGATAATATCTATCGAGGTTTAATGCCTTATTCTTGACAGCTCTCGATAGAAGCTGTATCTATCGAGAATTACGAAATTTAGATTTTCAAATCTGTTTTTCAAGCATATCCAAGTTATTTGTGTAGGGTTTCTTTTCTCACAACCCTAGACATATATAAGGATTATTTTAAGGGCCGTCACACTTGATGCAACTTGATGCAAAGTGATTATTCATACATATTGTGATTGGAGACAATTGCCCTAGTTCATCATCTTCCTTGTGGATGCTGCTGCGTTTTTGCACCAAGGGTTTTGTAACCAAGGAGCTTCTTGATCTTCATCATCTGGATGAGCTGATGAACTTTGCAGCCAACATCTTTCTCTAGTCGATGTGTTAGTCACATACTTGGATCCGTGCATCGATTGGTTAGTCACGTACAGGGAGCCAGGCATTGAAAGGAGAGATTGTCACTATATTACAAGCCCAATTGTGTATTGGGGTAAGGGTTCAACTATAGGTTGGTATTAGGTACCGGGATTCCTTTCACTTACAATCGCTTGTTTTGATAATAGTGGATTCTCGGGAGTGGTGACCTTAAATTCACTCGGTGGGGTTTTGCCTTGGTGGTTTTCCTCATTCGTAAACAAATCACCCGTGTCAATTTATTTTCCACTACATTTAACTTAGTTGGTGATTTGTTTGTGCTACCACGCTTATTATATGTAATTAAATCTAATTAATTTCACTTGGCTAATTAATTGATTAAGTTACCAAAGAGGTCAATACATTCTTGGCCTATCAGAATACACTAGCGTGGTATTTGCCAAAAATACTCCGATGATTAAGTCAAAAAAAGAAGGGTTTTTAGAGAGAAATTGACTTGGGAGTAGCTTTTGGAAGAATTTTTGTGTACCTTTTGATTCTGTTTTCTCTTTATTTTATAGCTGCTTACTGCCTTAATGGCTAATGAATCTTTGTATTTATAAGCAACGATTAATGCATTACAACCGAGTGCCCTAATGTGCACAGCTCCTTTGTTATCGTTGCTCTGTCCATTACTCCTTGTCATCAATGTACGCAATAAATGCGTAACGTACCTTATCATCATCATTGCGATTAATGATGTTACTATTTGGTGGCTTAATGTTGAAGAAACCAACAAAGTTAATGGTGGCTTAATGCTTAAACCAAAACTCGTATGTGTTGAAATCGAAAACAACACAAACATGAAAATATCCATAACACATTTAGAAATCCAAGTTGTTAGCACTATTATGGCCTTGTGCTCTTCTTGGTTTAGTGAACATGTACAAGAGAAAACCCTTTTACTCTTGCTAGAAGTGTCATTTAGGCCCACACTCGAAATGAATTCCCAGCCGTCACCAAAGACAAAGAAAAAGATTGGTTTTCTAGTTTCAAAGAGACGATGGAGAATCAAGAACCAACCTTGATCTCCTACCCCATGGCTTAAACTCCCAGGAGCCCGGATCTTTGGATCGTCTTAGATGATAAAACTTTAGAAACTCATCTATCCTAATGGTGTCCTTGTCATTAGCGGACATCCATATTACCATATAGCAAACCACTATCCTCCATGAGTTCGGCACTAACTAGGCCAGAACAAGTTGCGAAAGAAAGAAAAGCTCTCTAAAAAAAGGATGAATTGGGAAGCAAAGTCCACTGGCGAAGTCGGCCTCGTAAAAGCACACTTCATCAACGTAAGAGTGATAAGCTCTATCATCACTATCTGGAATCCTGATCTTAATTGAAGAAGGAAATTGAAACCTATCTCTCGTCCTTTTCCTTAAGAGCACAACATATACCTCAGGCTTTGTGCGAAGTGGACAGAGAAGTGACTTCAAGGGCCCCACGGTCCTTAGATAAGGACAAACCCATCTTGAGTTCACTAGACCTAACCTCCTCCTTTCCAAACATTGCCAGGGTTTAGGCAATTCCTACTGAACGATAAACTAAAGGAAAAAGAAAAGGCAAAACGGACCTAAAAGGGAAGTCTCTCCCTATGAAAAGCCCAACTTTGGGGCGTCTTCTACCTACAAACTCAAGTAAACCACACAAACAGGTGAAGAAAAAAGAAACAGAAGGACAATCCAACCTAGCCAAAGAGTAATCTACCATAAAAGTAGAAATGCAGAGTAAGGAACATAGAAAACTTAACAAAAAATGAAAGAGGAAGGAAGAAAGCTCAAGGAGGAAGAAGGACACCAAGCAGATGAAACACCATGAAGAAAAAGAGAAAATAGAATGAAAATGAAAACAAAAGAAAAGGAGGGAAAAACACGAAATAAATGGAAGATCATGTGTGGGAAAATTGAGAAAAATTGACACGACGGGAACATCTTGGTCATACATGTGTTTGAGGACAGATAAAACATCACCTCACAATTAATGCACCAAACATGAAACATGAAGCGACAGACATTCCTGTCTCGTCTCATAGATGAAGAAAGAAATAAGGGGGCAACTGATGAGTTAGAAAATAGTAGCATCGTCATTGATCACAACGACGATGATAAGGTCTATTATGCATTTATTGCATACATTGATGACAAGGAGTAACATACGGAATAACGGGAACAAGGGAGCTGTGCACATTAGGGCACCCGGCTGTAATGCACTAGCCATTGCTCATAAATACGAAGATTCATTACCCATTAAGGTATTAAGTAGCTATAAAAGAAAGAGAAATCAAAGGTACACACAAAAATTCATCCAAAAGTTACTCCTAAGTCAATTTCTCTCTAAAAACCCTTTCTTTTTCTGACTTAATCATTGGAGTGTTTTTGGCAAACACCACATCGGTGTATTCTATCCCCATTTCGAATCTTATTGTAGTTTTTGCATCGAAGACGTATTCAACCTCACTTCATCCATCAACAGAGACGAGGAACTCAAATGCTGATTTCTTGCATCATCACCTTCCATTATGCATGATAGAATATCAATCAAGTGAGACATATATTATTATAGCCTTGTAGGGGATTGTTGTATATATAGTTATATACAAGGATAGGTTGTAAAATAGTAAGTTACAAAGAAACGCAAGAAATCCAGTTGGTATTCTCCAAAATTGCTATTTGTAGAACCCAATAAACTTGGTTTTATCCTGGGAACCAGTTTGTAGAAACCCTTTAGCAACTTGCGTATGGAGACAAATATTTTCTAAGGATAATATTCAATTGTGCTTCCAATTCAATCACTAATTTCTATTTACTTGATTTGTTCATTTTATTCTTTCATTATTACTCCTTGTGGTGCAATCCCCAATAGAACCCGATTCAAGCTATGAGTGGAAATGTAAAATCATAGAAGAAAAAGGTGGTTGAATGGTGGGACAAACCATAAAGGAAGAGATAGTTGAATTCTAACCTATATTTCTGTTTTGTATTTCATTTCCGTATCATGCTAATTAAGTGGCGTCTAAAGTTTGAACAATTTGAGGGGTAGAAAGAAATTTATGTAAATTTTTGGCACGACAAAATAATAGCTCAATCCATGTAAATTTTCCTTTATCAATTGGGCTAACTAACTAATCACCCACCATATGGATTCTTTTGTTATTATAATCTTCTCCATTTAGATTCTTTTCTCAAATGTCTTATCAATTAACAATGGGCTTCGTAAGATAATATAGTCTATAGAGTCTATAGGATTCTTTTCTCAAACTTGTTTTGTTATAATCTATAGTCTATAGGAATGTCAAGACAAGTGGTCAAGGTTTTGGTTTTTAGTGTGCAAGAACATAAATTCGATTCATTTCAACTAATCAAGAACGTACATTTTCAACCAAACAAAGTTAATCTCGACCAACAGAAATGCATTTTCACTAAAACAGATTTTCAACCCACTAACCCATCCAGTGATTAGGGTTTGAGATATATTCCCTTAGTATATAAAGGAAACCTTAAGACACGTTTTCTTAAGAATTTGGAGCTACTTTTTGAGATCTAAAAAGTTATGTTCCTTCTCCTTTCAAAGTTACTATTGAAAATCAATCCACATACAATTTAAACTGGTAGATCTAAAGTTGCTGCAAACCAATCATCAAGAGAGTGCTAGATCTAAACCTTCAAGTGTGATCTTGAAGTAGAAAATTGGAGGTCTACGTTGGAGCAAGCCTTCAAAGGTGGTGTAGGAGTCATAGATTGGAGGTTCTCGTTTGGAACAAATCCATTTCATAAATTTCTGTAGACCTCAGAGCTCAATTTAGTAACTGTAGTTAAGTTTATGAAGAAAAGGGTTATTTAGTCTCTAAACTTCTATTTGATAGTGGATTTATTCATCTTGGAATTTTTAAAAGATTTCCCTTATCAATTTAAGGCATTTATTGAGTGCTTTTAATTTCTTTGTTGTCACTAGCTTGTCCCTGCATTTCTTGGAGATTTCAATTCATTTCCTTTGTATATATAGAAAGTGACTAGTGAAGCCATAAAGGTAAATTATCAAGCTACTAGCATTAAGTATTGATGAGTCAGAAATTTAAGATCGTCATTAACCAAGAGAAGACGTCACGCATTTATTACGCTCATTGATGACAAAGCATAACGAACGAAGCAACAGTCGCAGAATAAGCTGTGAACTTCAGACAAAGATTTTGCAACGCACTAGCTATTGAACATAAATACAGCAATTCATTGCCCATTAATTAGGCATGCAACTATAAAAGAGAAGGCAATAGAAGTTAAAGGTACACACAAATACTCTACGAAAATTACTCTCCAGTTTATTCTCTCTAAAATCTTTCTCCTTTACTAACTTAAGCATCGGAGGCGGTTTGGCTAATGCCACACTGGCGTGTTACTCTTCCACCCAGTTCATTTTGTAGGTTTTCCTCCAATAGAGACAACCACAATCACAGATTCATCCATCCACTATGACGAGGAGCTCAACTGCTGATTTTTCACATCATCAATTTGGCACCATTTATGGGAATCGCTAATCATTCAAGCCATCATTCCTAGTGACAAAAGAGTTCCACAAAGTATGAGATGGAATAAAAAATTGTACAACAGCTAGAAGCTGTACAACAACAACAAATCTAGGCCCTCCTGGCTAATGTGGAAGAGCTAACTCGCCAGAATGAAGATTTGAGAAAGACAATAGAATCCTAAAATCAGAACGTCGGCAAACAGGTGAAAACCAAAATGAAGCAGAATCAAACTCTCAAGCCAACAGGCAAGACAAGACCTCAAGAGAAGATTCCTCCAGGATGGAGAATGAGCTTTGCAACATGAGGAAGGAGATGGATGAGTTAAAAAGTGCCATGAAGGACAAAGGCGGGGAGAAGTTGGATGGGATGATTCAAAGGACAGCCTCACCATTCACTACTGAAGTACTAAACTGTTCTCTCCCACCGAAATTCTTTCTCCCGCAATTGGAGTCGTATGACAGTTCCAAGGATCCCTTGGATCACATTGAATCATTCAAGACATTGATGCTGCTGCTGATGACCCCAGACGAGGTGATATGCAGGGCATTCCTAACGACACTTAAAGGAGCAACCAGAGTATGGTTCAGCAAGATACCCCCAAGAACTATTGCGGACTTTAAGCAACTCAGCAAGGGTTTTGTTCGTCATTTCATTTGGGGGCAAAGACACAAGAAGCCAACCGGTCATCTTCTCAACATTCAACAGACAGAAGGAGAATCACTAAAACAGTACGTGACCCAATTCAAAAAGGAGCTACTGCAAGTAAACAAAGCTGAAGATCAAGTCATCTTAACAACTTTCCATGCAGGGCTACTACCCGAGGATTTTTTCTTCTCAATCACCAAAAGCCCACCAAAAATAGTCACGGAGTTGCTCTAAAAAGCTCAAAAGTACATGAATGCAGAAGACGCGGTGCTTGCAAAAGAAATGAAAGGAAAAAGGAAGAAAGACGAAGGAAAAAGCAGCAATCACGATAAGAAGAAAGAGACACGAAGTGTTGGGCAAACCATAGGGAAAAAGAAGGAACTTCCGAATAGAAAGCCCAAAGTTCACTAACTTTACTCCCCTAGTAATGCCAATTAAGCAGGTCCTGATGCAGATAAGGGACGATCCCTCCCTGTAGTGACCGAAACCAATCAGTACTCCAGAAGAAAGAAGAGACAAGAATAAGTACTGCAGGTTCCACCAGGACCACGGGCATCGCACTGACGAGTGTAGACATTTGAAAGACCAGGTGGAGACTTTAATTTGGCAAGGAAAGTTACAGAAGTATGTTAGGAAAATGGAGCCCTACATATACCAACGAATGGATGATAAAGACAAAGATCAAGGAGTAGGAGATAGCAAACCTCTTGCACGAGAGATAAAGACGATCTCGGGAGGATTAAACACAAGCGGAACACTAAAGTTCCTTTAAAAAAACCCATGGGAAAGAAATAAACAATGTCCATTCATGGCTCCCTCCAATGAATATGCCAACAGATGAAACTGGATAAGAAAAGGATCAAGCCTTTCACCTCTCCTTTAGTGAGCTTCACTGGGGATAGAATCATCCCTAGAGGCATCTTCACTCTAACTGTAATTGCAGGCACTTACCCAGCACAGGTTACCAAGGAAATTGATTTCCTCATAGTTGACTTCCCTTCAACATATAACATCGTCTTCAGAAGACCTGTACTCAACAAGCTAAGAGTAGTGACGTCAACATATCACTTGAAGGTGAAATTTCCAACAACCCATGGAGTAGGAGAAATCAAAAGAGATCAAGTTCTTGCAAGAGAGTGCTACCAAGCTACCTTAGGATGTGGGGAGAACCACACATGGGTAATCAATGAACCAAAGCCCATCCCCAAACCGTCGGAAACACCACAGGAAGTTAAGATCGTTTTAGGAGATTCGATGAAGGTATTGAAGATAGGATCAACACTCCCAACTTTGGAGAAAGAGAAGATGGTTTCCTTCTTGAGGGCAAACTAAGATGTTTTCTCCTGGAAACATGAGGATATGCCCGAAATTGATAGGAAGATCATACAACATCGTCTCAATGTCAACCTAGAATGTAAACCTGTACAGCAAAAGCAGAGAATATTTGCACCAAAGTGCAACAAAACTGTAACTAAAGAAGTAGAGAAGCTATTAGAAGCTGGTTTCATCAGGGAAGTCTTCTACCTAGATTGGCCAGCAAACGTGGTAATGGTAAAAAAGAGAAATGGCAAATGGAGGATGTGCATTGATTTCACAGACCTAAACAAATATTACCCAAAGGATAGCTTCCCTTTGCCAAGGATTGATTAACTGGTAGACTTAACTGCTGGACACAAGTTCTTAAGTTTCATGGACGCATTTTCTGGATACAACTAGATCCTTATGGATGAAAAAGATCAAGAGAAGACCTCGTTTGTCACCAACCAAGGGTTGTATTGCTACAAAGTTATGCCCTTTGGATTGAAGAACGTAAGAGCCACATACCAAAGATTGGTCAACCACATGTTCTCTCACTAAATTAGGAGGAATGTAGAAGTATACGTAGACAATATGTTGGTGAAAAGCAAGGACGAAGCCAACCACTTGGACGATCTAAAAGAAACCTTCAACACATTACGTAAGTACAATATGAAGTTAAACCCTGCAAAGTGTGTTTTTGCTGTTGCTTCAAGGAAATTCTTGGGATTCATGGTGTCCCAACAAGGCATAGCGGAAAATCCAGGCAAAGTAAAGGCAATAATCAAGGTCAAATCACCAAAAATAGTGAAGGAGGTTCCGAGCTTGACAGGAAAGGTCGCAGCTCTAAACAGATTCGTTTTCAGGGCAACGAACAAGTGCATGCCATTCTTCAAGGTATTGAAAAAGGCCTTTCAGTGGACTGAAAAATGTGAAGAAGCCATTGCAAAATTAAAAGAGTACTTGTTGAAGCCACCATTACTAAGTTCCTCGGTGATGGGAGAAAAGCTATACCTATACTTAGTAGTGTCTAACACCGCAATGAGTTCGGCACTGATCAGAGAAGAAGAAAATGTTCAGAAGCCAGTCTACTATACTAGCCAGACATTCCAAGGAGCAGAGACAAATTACCCAAGGATGGAAAAGATAGCTTTCGTATTGCTGGTCGGTTCCAACAAACTCCATCCTTACTTCCAAGCACACTCTATCATAGTCATGACAGACCAACCAATAAGAAAGACGATGAACAAGATAAATGCAGTAGGATGACTCATTCAATGGGCAATTGAACTAAGCCAATTCAACATCAAATATCGGCCTCAAGTAGCAATCAAAGCCCAAGTACTAGCAGACTTCATCGCAAAATTCACTTACCCCTACAAGGAAGAAGAACTCCCCCTAGAAATATGGACGGTCCAAATAGATGGGTCCGTCACGAAGAAAGTGGGGGGCAGGAGTAGTGCTCATATCTCTAGAAGGAGAAATATTGAAGTATGCAGTTAGACTGCAATTCTTAGCAATGAATAACGAGGTAGAGTACGAAGCATTGCTAATAGGACTAAAACTAGCAAAAGCTCTCGGAGCAAAGAATCTTATTGTCCACGCTGATTCTCAGCTAATAATTGGACAAACGAAGGGAGATTATGAAGCCAAAAAAGAGAGGATGCAGAAGTATCTGAAGATCATCCAACAACTCTCACAGCACTTTGACAGCCTAGACTTTGTGCAAATCCTTCAGGCCAAAAATGCAGAAGTTGACTTCCTAGCAAGACTGGCCACGTCAGACAACTACAATACAACATCTGAACTATGTGTAGAGATAAAGGGGTAACCAAGTATAGAAGGTGAGCAGGTTCTGAAGATAAAAGAACAATACGAGTGTATGACTCCCATCGTCCGTTATTTGAAAGAAGGATGGCTCCCAGAAGATAAAATAGAAGCAAGGAAGATACAGATCAGAGCAGCCTGCTTCATCATTATTGACGATGTACTGTACAGACGAGGTTATTCACTCCCATACTTAAGATGTGCCAACTCAGAAGAAGCGAATTATGTGCTCCACGAGGTACATGAGGGAATTTGTGGAAATCACGTTGGGGCAAGGTCTTTAGTAGGAAAGGCACCCAGAGTAAGATATTTCTGGCCAACTTTATAGAAGGATGCACATGACCTTGTCAGGGAATGCGATAAGTGTCAATGCTTCGCAAATGTCTAGACGAGACCAGGAGAGACAATGGCACCCATATCCTCACCATGGCCCTTTGCCCAATGGGGGATTGACATTATGGGCCCATTCCCTTTAGGGAAGAAGCAACTCAAATTTCTAATTATCGCAATTGATTACTTCACAAAATGGGTAGAAGTAGAACCAATAACAACGATAATAGAGGCTAAAATCACCAGCTTTGTATGGAAGAACATCATTTGCAGGTTTGGAGTCTTACGTGTCATAATATCAGACAATAGAAAGTAGTTTGACAATCCCAAGTTTAGAAAATTTTTCGAAGACTTAGGAGTCAAGAACCACTACTCTTCTCTAAGACACCCTCAGGCCAACGGTTAGACAGAAGTAACGAACAAAAACTTGCTCAAAATTATCAAAACTCAGCTTAAGGGGGCAAATGGGGCATGACCTGAAGAACTACCAAATGTCATTTGGCCATATGGGACGACCACAAGAGTTCCAATAGGAGAAAAGCCATTCAAATTGACATTTGGCACTAAGGCTATCATACCAGTGGAAATGGGACTGACGAGCCTCTGAGTCAAAACTTATAAAGGTCAAAAGAATCAACAGGAGCTTAAAAACAACAAAGACCTAATTGATAAAGTTAGATAGAAGGCCATGAAGCAAATGGCCAAACACAAGGAAGCAATGGCCAAATACTACAACAGAAAGGTCAAGGTAAGAAGGTTAAACACAGGAGACCTCGTCCTCAGGAAGATATCACTGGCAACGAAGGATCCATCCCAAGGAAAACTGGGACCAGCCTAGGAAGGCTCCTACTAAGTAATCCGTCACTCTAAAGAAGGCTCCTACTACCTAAAGTCTTTAGACAGCCAGGAACTGCCTCGACCATAGAACATAGAACATTTGAAGAAGTACTACCAGTAAGGAATCTTTTACATTTCAAGTTGCCCAATCTTCATATTAGTATGTATGACAGTTATTACTTTCATCATTCATAGATCAATAATACATGAAAGCATTATCCATGCATATTTATCAATGATTATCCATGAGTTATTTATCAATAAAAACACGTGCAACACTCAGGAGTTATCCTTTGGAGATGTCCCAAGGATCTCCATCGTTAAAAGTTCAAATCAAAAGTTGTTCATACACAGCCGACGGCGTCATAGCCATCAAAGTTGTTAATGCACAACTACCAAAGTCGACTAAATCAAAAGTTGTTTAAACACAACTATTATGACCGTCATTCAAACATGAATAAACAAAAATAAAAATAAAAATGGTTTAACCTAAAGACACTCCAATAGCATGACTTTAAGTCATGAGTATAGCACAACATCATCATTCAAACATGACTCAATAAAAAAGCGTTTAAACACAGCTAAACATAAAAAGTTGTTCAAACACAACTAACACCGTCATTCAAACATGACTCAATAAAAAAGCTATTCAAACACAGCTAAAAATAAAAATTTGTTCAAACACAACCAACACCGTCATTTAAACATGACTCAATAAAAAAGCTATTCAAACACAACTAAACATAAAAGGTTGTTCAAACACAACCAACACCGTCATTTAAACATGACTCAATAAAAAAGCTGTTCAAACATAGCTAAACATAAAAAGCTGATCAAACACAACCAACACCGTCATTCAAATGTGACTCAATAAAAAAGCTGTTCAAACACAGCTAAACATAAAAAGTTGTTCAAACACAATCACCACTGTCATTCAAACATGACTCAATAAGAAAAGCTATTCAAACATAGCTAAGCATAGAAAAGTTGTTCAAACACAACTAACATCGTCATGCTGTTCAAACACAGCTAAACATAAAAAAGTTGTTTAAACACAACCAATCTCGTCATAATTCTACTGTTCAAACACAGCTAAGTCGTTACCATCATCACTCAAACATGACTCAATGAAAAGGTATCTAAACACAACCATGCATGAAAAAGTTGTTTAACACAACTAAAGCATGACAGTATCCGGAAAACCTTCGTCATTTGAACACAACGAAGATTTACTTATAAAAAACTTTCATGTTAGCAATTCATAAAAGGGGTTGTCATTGTCAGAAAGAAAATGAATGTCCAAAACACACGGGCCCAAAGAAATTGTTTTCATCTTACAAAAAAAAAAAGTAAATTACTGTTCATCAAGAGTGGGATCTGCAGGAGTTATAGGCGTGACCTCTTCAATCAGCTCAGCTATGGTTGTGACCTCTTCCATCACATTCTTAACTATAGCTTCAGAAGGACGATTAGCCAGTAGTTCTTTCTCAACATCATCCATGACAAGGCCAGACAGGTCCAAATTTGGGTGATGCTTCGCCATCCATTTCCTAAAAAGCTCAAAGCCCTCCATGTAATACTCACACAGTTCATCTGAGTAAGAGTCAGAGTCCTTGAACTCTTGCACTGCCATAGCCCCAGCTTTTTGCAGCTTGAACTGCAAGTCACCAATCTATTTATCTTTTAGCTTGCAAAAGTCTTTCTCCACTTGAAAACTCTTCTCCAAAGCTGCCACGCGTTCTTTGTCATTCTCAGCCTCGACAACAAGGATGGCAACCTTGTTCTTGAGCGTCTCATTCTCAGCAGAGAGGAATTTGATCATAGGCTCAGTTGTGACCACCTTCTTCTCCAAATCCAGAAGCTTCCGAAAGACGAACAAAGACTCCCCTAAAGCCTACCAAAAAAGAAAAATCTCTCTTATAAAAAATAAAACAAAAAAGAAAAAGCAATTTACATTATCAAAATATACCTGCACAAGCTTCTGAATATGAGACAACATCACTTCACTGGACGACTTCGCCATCAAAGGACTTAGGTCGTCCATAGAAAGCGCCTTCAGGGCAGTAGCATCGGCATCATCCTAGAAAGATGGGAGAAAGGACTTGCTAGAAACCTTCTTCTTCTTTTTGGTCTCCTCCCCAGCGAAAGCAATCACCTCTAGAGATGAGGAAGGGGAAGCAGGATGCTTAGCAGGTGAATGGGCAGAAGGAGGAGTCACTACAGGATCATCTTTGGAAACATCGCCTACCTTCGAACGTTTCCTTGACAGGAGGCCACTGACGAGGCCACCTTTTGCCTTCTTCTACTAAGCTTCAGCCAGCTTTTATTTACTAATCTGGTCGTCATTCTTGAAAGGAAGGAGAAACTATAAAAAATAAAATAAATAAATAAATAAATAAAAAAGAGAGGATGGAACACTCACTCTTTTTTACAGCTTCAAGGTTTTTCTAGACCTTACTAGACTGTTCTTGACCTAGAAAATGAAAGAATAGCAATTGGGGAGAGACAAGCTCGTCAAAATCCTTGACGGTCTCCAAGTATTCATTCACCTTCTTAACACGACCGTGATATCTCTTCTTCAGATAAGGGTGACGAGGAACTGCAAAAAGCAAGTATGTCACATACCATCGTCACCCACAAACAGTAAAAAATAAAAATAAATAACAGACGGATGAGAAAGATGCACCAGAGGATAGCTAGGTCAAATCCTTCCCTAGTTTTTACCTTGAAATGGTTAGTTTCATTAGTTTTCCTGGGTCATCATATCGTGTGTTATTTACTTTTCTGCACGATTACATGATATGATTTATTTTTGTTTATCCTAAATCTAAATAATAAACCTAAGTAATCACTTGGTTAATATTTTAGGTTAAAAATTTTGGTTTAAAGGGTCTAAACAAACAAACAAACAAGTGGTATCAAAGCAGGTTAGCTCTTGTTTATAGGTTTCTTAACCTAGAGTTGATCCTTGACCCCTACTATCATGGAACATGGTCACTCTGTTGTGATTTCCCCTCACTTTGATGGAAATAACTATGCTTATTGGAAGGTTAGGATGAAAAGCCTTCTTGAAATCCATTAATGAGAGAGTGTGGCCGTCTGTTGAGAACGGTTGGAAAAGACCAACCACTGCTATCAGCAAATGGACTACTGCCCAAAAGGAAGCAGCAAGCTTTAACAGGAAGGCTATGATGCGATATTCAATGCTATTTCCATGAAAGAATTTAAGAGGATCTCAAATGTGAAGATTGCTTACACTGCATGGAACATCTTACAAACAGTGCATGAAGGCACTAAGGCAGTAAAAATCAACAAATTGCAACAGTTGACCACTAGATTTGAAAGTATTAGAATGTCTGATGATGAATCTTTTGATGAATTCTATGCTAAGTTGAATGATATTTTCAATTCTACTTTTAATTTAGGTGAAGTATATGATCAACCAAAAATTGTTAGGAAAATTCTTAAATCATTGACTGAGGACTTTAGACCTGAAGTGATTGCCATAACTAAAAGTAAAGATGTTGATTCTATCCCTATAGATGAAGTTGTAGGATCTCTTCAGTCCTATGAATCTGACTTGTAGTGAAGAAGAATGACACTGCCAAAAACAACAATACTAAAAAATCAAAATATAAAGTAGGTCAATCTTCCAACAGTTCTTTAGGACAACAATGTTATGATTGTTAGGGTTATGGTCATCTAAAATCTAAGTGTCCAACTTTCTTGAGATCAAAAGGTAAAGCTATGGCTGTTACTCTGAGTGATGATGAAGTTTCTAATCATAAGTCTGAAAGTGACCAAGAAGGAAACTTCATGGCTTTCACTACTGCTGCTGTAGTAAGTGAAATTGAGACTGCTGATGAGAACCCTTTTGAAGGGGAACTCTCTAAGAATGTAGATTTGCAAGAAGCTTACAACAAGTTATGCAAGATTGCAGCTAAAGATGCTATGAGTGTTGAGTTACGGTTGAAAAAGAAAAGCACTCTTAAATAAGAAAATAAGAATTTGCTGCTAAAGTTGTTTAATGCTAATGAACTCTTGAACTCAGTTAAGATTGAGAGCATGACTTTGCTTGAAAATGTTAAAAGTTTAGAATTAGAATTATCTGTTGCTAGAGAAGAAATAGATAGAACTTCTACTTCTAAACTAGATGAGATGTTACATGTTCAAAAGTCTATTTCTGATAAGATAGGTTTAGGGTTTGTTGAGAGTGGATTTACTACTGTGGTGAATCCTTCTAAGTTTGTACTTGCTACATCATCTTCTGTTGTTCATCCAACTCTTTTTGAAGTTAGGTACATAAGGATGTAGTTCCAGCTTCTAGAAGAACTAGGGTAGATCTGAGTGAGTCTAAACCTAAGAATCCCAATCAATCTGGAAGCAAGAGAAACCACAAACCCCAGTGGTTTTGTCACTTTTGTGGTGGAGCTTGGCATACTAGACCAAATTGCTTTAAGTTGCAAGCTTTAAAGTAAACTTCCAAACAAAAAGTGCCAGTGCCAAAAGCACATGATCCTATGGCACTTATTCATAAGCTAGTAAAGGTTCTTAAACTTTATACCAATACTGGAGCTAATATTAGGGTCAATTCTAATAGAAATCCCAACTCCAAGTCTGCATCTAAAAAGGTTTGGATGCAAAGGACATAGCCTCAGTGAGTTGGTCTGACATGGTCCTTGTGTTAATTCTTTCTATCTCTTGTGAACAAAACTGTTTTTCTTTAGGTTTGCATTTGCATAACATTCATACATTGCATTCTAGGTTTTTTTTTTGGTTTTTTTTTTCGGTTTTTCTTTTTAAATAAAAAAAGAAAAAAAAAGGTTTTTGTATTATACATCTTCAAGATGTGTAATTGAGGTTGGCCTATGAAATTTGCATTTCATGACTGTGTACCTTGTTTAGATTTGATGAGCTTTATTTTTTTTGCACTTTTCTAGTTTGTGCTATGTAGTGCTTATATTGTATGAGTTGTTTATGGTTTTTAATCACATGCTCTTGATTTTGAAGTCACATTCTTTTGATTGTAAGGAGTAAAAAATCCTAGGAGAAAGGCATAAATAACCATCTCACTACTGTTACTTGCCAATCATGAATACCTATGTGCAAATCATAAAAGCCGTGCTCGGTAAGGTGTAGCACTTGCACAGCAAAATACTTAAGGTGTTATTGAACATTAGTTAAAAGAAGCAAAAAGTAAAATGAAAAACAAAAAGAAAACTATGCTTCAAAAGAAAAAGAAAAGGCAAAATAAAATATATAAAAAATTGCGTTGTTGCAAGCGTGTTTTCTATGAGATGTGGGAGTTATATAATGTAACTCTTTAGGTGATAGTCACTTTCAAACTTATGTGATAAATAATGTAGAAATTGTGCTTATTTTCTATCTACATATCACCTTGTAAGTATCTCATACACTTACTAGTTGCACACACCACAAGCAAAACTTTGTTAAATTTTGTACATGTAATTGTGTGTTAAGTTTTGTGGTCTTCCAAAATTAAACTTCTTGATGTGTTTAATGCATTTTGGAGAGTAAGGAAAGAAAAGTTTGAATTTTTCTTTGAAAAGTGTTTTGAAAATCATTTGAAGTCATAAACGTACATGTCATATCATAAAAACAGTTTTTCAAATGATTCTGCAGAAAAAAATTTCCAGAATTTTTCAAAATTTCAGTTTCTTTAGAATTCGACCGATCGAGTCTATTTTTTGACTGATTGAAATGTGATGAAGAAAATCACGTTTTCAGCTTAAAGTCTCGAGTCCCTTTGATTCCTTCCCGATTCCTTTCGACCAGTCGAACCTTTCTTCATGTACATTTCGATTCCTGCCCAATTCCTCTCGATCGATCGGATTTTGATTTTTAAAATCATATAGGAATTAGATCTGACTTTTTCAAAAGTTCTTTGTCTATCTCTTCGATTCCTCTCTTGATCCCTTCTCAAAATTTTTTTTTTTTTTTTTTTTGTCGTTTTCTTGGTCAAAGAGTCAAAGGTTTTCTTGAAACTCTTAGGGTAGGACACTTTTGCCCTTTCTTTTTTCTCAAATTACATAATTTCATGCATTTTTTTTTTTAATTTTCGTACTTTGAAAAAATTGGGGTTTTTGATGTTTTTGGGCATTTTGATTGAAACTAAATCATGGGTTTTTGTTCATGCATCATATAAAAAATTTTCACATGCTTTAATTTCAAAATTTTTGTGGTTGATTAAAAATTTCGAAATTAGAGTTTCAATGTTCTTGAGAGATTTGGGGATTTCGTGAAATTGGGCTAAATCGGACAAAATTGACCTATGTGATTGATAGATTGAGTGATTATAACATGTTTTATGCTTGTTATGTTGTTCAATTGATCAATATGAAGTTTTTTTTTTTTCTTTTTTTTAAATTAGGTTTTTCAAAATTGGGGATTTTTTATAATTATTAAATTTCTTGGCCAATTTTAAAAAATGTGATGAAATTAGATTGTTTTAGAGCATTAGATCATGCATCATAAAAATTCTAATATCATGCATCATACAGTTTTTCAAAATTGCATGTTATCTTGTCTCTAACCCTTCTTAATGCAGTCTGCCCTTGGTTTTTGTTGTGTTGTTTTTGTTTCTGTCCTTAGTCATGGCTCCTAAGGTTGGTAGGAAGTTTAAAACTAGAGCAAATTGGAACCCTGGGTCTTCTTCTTCTGGTTCAACCCTTGTTGATAGAGATCGTTTTCTGTTTGCTAAATGTGAGGATACATATGAGACCTTGACTAAGTATAGGTCTATCTAGGGTGAGAGAGAAATAGTTTTAAGTGAGCTAGATCCTTCCATTCGTAGAAACTTTGTGTCTAGGAATTGGGTTTCTTTGTGTGAGGTGTTTGATCCTCCTTCTACAGCTGTGATTAGCGAGTTTTACTCTAACCTCTCTGTGTATTCTGAGGTCACAGGTGTTCATTACTCGACTTCTTGGATTAGAGGTCAAGAGTTTACTATATCTAAACAAACTGTTTCTGAAGCTTCAGGTGTATCTTTAATTCGTAAACCCACATACCCATATATTGAGTTTCCTGCTGTTGATGACAAGACGTCACTTCTTTGTGGTCGTCTGGTTTCTTGGGGTACTAAACCAAGAATCAATTCTTGTGAATTCACTGAGCTTAACTCTTTGTATTTAAGGATTTCTTGTCATAGCATCTATCCCATTTCACATGTTCATACTGTTCCTATAGATAGATGTGCTTTTCTTTATGCTTTTGTTACTGATGGTTCCATGTGTTTTCCTTCCATGTTTATCCAAACCATTGTTGATATCTCTAGGAGTAAGAGTAAAGGTAAAAAATTGTTCTTTCCTACGTTCATTTTTAGGATTTTGAGGTTTTTAGGGTTATCTGAGTTTCCTCCTTTAGAGTAAGTGCATATCATTGCCTCCATAGAAGCCACTTATCTTAGACAGCAACAAACATAGATGAAGAGTGCTAAGCCAAGCACTGGGATGTCTAAAAGATCACGAGGAGAAGCTTCTACTACAGCTCCTACCTCTGGTGCTATGCCTGCTGCTGAGGATACTTTTGTTGATCCGACTGCTGTTGTGGATCCTTCTGGT
Organism: Quercus lobata; assembly: GCF_001633185.2. Taxonomy (NCBI): domain Eukaryota; kingdom Viridiplantae; phylum Streptophyta; class Magnoliopsida; order Fagales; family Fagaceae; genus Quercus; species Quercus lobata. Next base: position 55,262,292 of record NC_044904.1, read on the forward strand.
GGTGTTGCTGATGTTGATCCTACTGTTGCCCATCCTCTCTCACTCCGAGCCATGATGGAGTCTTTCATGACTACATAGGCTACTCATGGACAGCTTGTCGATGAGTTGTTGAAGGAGGGTGCCTCTCTAAAAGCAAATTTTGCGCGGAGTATAGGAGTGCATTTCCACCTCCTCCACCCTTTAGGGACTAATTTTTCCTTTTGCAATTCGTAACAAAAAGGGGGAGTAGATTTTAGGACTTTTTGTACGTAAGGGGAGTAGATTTATTGTATTTAGGGGGAGTTTGAATTTTTTTTTTTTTTTTTTTTTTTATCTTCTTTGGTTTTGTTGTTTATATTTTCATTATTTATATATGTTTAGTGTTTATGTTCTTGATTCATAAACATTGATGTGCTTATTGGTTATGATAGTTATTGATGATGAGGTTATTCATTATTGATGTCTTCAATGTCTCTTTATATGTTTTTGTGAATTAAAGTTCTGATTTTTACTTAGATTATGGTACTGTATCTTCCATACATGTGTTTATGGTTTGTTTTCAGTGTTTCAGGAATTTACTGGTTAATTCTTTCTACATCAGCTATCTATACTAGCAACTAATAGTTAGTAGTTGTGTAAGAATTGTATTAGGGCAATATCTTGTATTTGGGTTGCTATTTAAATTTAAGCATTTCATTATGTATGTGTGTTTTGTCACGGATTGCCAAAAAGGGAGATTGTTAGGTTTTAAAGATTTATGTTTAAATATTTAGAATCATATTTGTATTATGTTGGCAAATAGAGAACAAAACATGTTTAGTCTAGGTCTTTAGGCAATGCTTAAAAGTGGTTGTTTTAAGGTTCAAGTCCAGCTGATTGCAGAAAAAGGAAGTGTGTTTCTACCTTGCTCGACCGATTGAGAATTAGGTTCGACTGATCAAAAATCGCAGGTCCAGTTTTTCTACAGAATTTTTAAACAGGCCCAAGCTCGCAAAAACTTTTGGGGTTTCATCTAAACTTCTCCACATATAAAAGGGAAACCCTAGCCACATTTTGAAGACTTTTGGAAGACTTGTGTGTTACTCTTCATGAAATCTGAGAGGTTTTGTACCTTCTAATTACCCAAGAATCTACCGGAGCCAAAACTACAATCAAGCGTTGGTAGAACATAGTTCATGCATCAAGATCATTACTAATGGTGATCTGAAACCTTTGAGTGGGATCTTAAAGTCACCAGCAAGGCGGCTTGTGTCGATGTAAATCCAAGGAGAGAAGGAGTCCGTAAATTCGGAGCTTGCACGTGGTCATATCAGTAAGTTACTACTGGAAGTAGCAATAGATTTAGAGTTAAATCTAATTGTTAAAACTTCAATTCCCTTATAGTGGATTTACTTTACCTTGAGGATAGTTAGGTCAAATCCTCCCCAGGTTTTTACCTTGAAACGGTTAGTTTTATTGGTTTTCCTAGGTCATCATATCATGTGTTATTTACTTTTCCGCACCTTTGCATGATATGATTTATTATTGTTTAACCTAGATCTGAATAATAAACCTAAGTAATCACTTGGTTAATATATTAGGTTAAACAATCTGGTTTAAGAGGTCTAAACGTACAAACAATAGCCAATAAAACAAGAAATGAATTATATTTTTTTGGTCATTACAAAAGATTAACCATTACGCCAATTGCTTTAGTTCAAGAAAAACAAAAATAAAAGAAGTAGGCCAATTTCTTTCTCAAGGTAAGAAGACAAGTCAATACTGACTAGTGGGGCTAGAATTTATTCTCAGTAATTGAAAGTTTTTTTTTTTTTTTTTTTAATTTGTTTTAGTGTCCAATTTAAGATCTGTAATGTAAATTGACCGTGCATTATGATTTTACAAATTTGTGATCAATATATACCATAATTATATATTAGTGTCTAAGCTTAGCATTAAGGGTCCGCTTGGTTGGAGAAGTGAAAAACTGGGAGAATAGAAAATGGTGGGAGGATGGAAAAGTGAGAGGATAGAAAAGATTTTAATTTCTCTCATCTTTGGTTGGGAGGTGAAAAAGTGGAGAGATAAAAAAAGTAGGTTTGTATAAATTTACTTGTATACCCTTGTTAAAAATGATGCCCAATTAAAACCAAAAAAGTGACAACCAACCAAAAAAAAAAAACACAAAACACAAAACACAAAAGAAAGCAAAAGATAAAGAAAAATAAAATAAAATAAAAAAAGAATATGAGCAAACAAGCTTGCCCAATAAATCAAAAGAAAAGGAAAAAAAAAAAAAGCAATGTACAGACAAAGCCAATGTGTAAGTGCACAAGGGCATTTTTGTCCATTAAGCAGCCCAATTTTCTCCCTTCAGTTTTCTCTCCATTTTGGAGAGAAAACTATTGAGTGGATCTGGGGAGGAAACACTTAGACCCCACCATTTATTTTCCTTCCTCCACATACAACCAAATACACTCCAAAAAAGTTTTTCTTTCCTTTTTCTTTCCAAATTTTTCCATCCATCCTATTTCACCTCCAAACAAACATACTAATGCTTCGAAATTGGTTTCCTCTTTCTCTTTTTTTTTTAATCAATCTCAACATCTTTATGTTCCCTTAACAAAATCTTGCACTCTTTCTCCAAAAAAAAAACAAAAAAAAAAAAAAAAAAAAAAACAAACAAACAAAAAAAACAAAAAACAAAAACAAAAACAAAAACAAAAACAAAACAAAATCTTGCACTACATGTTTTTATGTTCTAGATTTTCCTTATGGAGTAGGTAGTAGTGGTGGTGGTGGGACTGGTGGCGTTTTTATGAAGAGTATTTATGAATTATGAAATTTAAACTTAAGATTTGGATGCTTTATAATTCCAAGTAAATTTTAATTACTTTTCTTTTAAACCCAATCTAGGAAGTGGTTGGTCTAGTGATCATGGGCTCACTCCTAAAGGTTTGGGAGGTAGAGGTCCAAGGTTCGAATCCTACAATGGAAAGCACCTGAGAAATAACTTCATGCTCTCGACTCATGCTCACTGGCATCCTCGATGGGGCTGAGTGTACAACTATGGCTCATCCAAATCCCCTACTCCCGCAGAGTCGGGTCCAACAAGTAAAGTGTCACTATGGTCAGGCCAAGGTGGAAGACGCTAACTTAGGTTGCCCCTTTCTACCCATTTTTCTCCCATCAAAAAAATCTAGGAAAATTAACATTCAGATAACTTCTTTTTTTCTTTTTTTTTTTCTTTTTTAAAAAACACACACATCAGGAAAGAGTATGAATAGGGTTCTAATATAAAGGCACACTACTAAACATTTTGACTTAACCATTTTAATCAAACTTAATGTACTACACATAAGGAATTTAACCTAATTTTTTTCTTAACCAAAAGTAATAAAATTCCATAAATATAGATGCACATAGACATAGTAAAATATAATTCTAAACACGTGTCAGCATCCTAACATGCCCAATGCACTAATGCATTGGATAGAAAAACACTTATTACTATAATGAACTTATATGTGCAAACCAATGAATTATTTTGCATAATTACTAGGGATGACAATTTAAATCCAACCCTATAGGTACTAGCCTTATCTGCCCCACATAGTTGGTGGGACAGATAAGACTTAAATTTTTCCCCCACACCCGTCTCATTTATGTTATAAAAAATGTTTTTTTATAGTATTTCTATAGATGTTTTATAAGGCTTAAATATATGTAATACATTATTTTAGCTTTTTTTTTTTTTTTTTTAAGAAACTTAAAAACTAAAAATATGTGTTTGAAAATATGTATGGAAATACCTGTGGGTAAAAAAGTATGTAAAAATACATGTAATATTGTTTAAAAACTAAAAACACGTGTTTGAGTGAGTATACCAAACAGGGCCTTATATTTTTATGTTTTAAGACTTTTTTTTTTTACTATTAAAAATATGACCTTTTTTTACCCGGTTTGTGAATGACATTCGTAGAGGATACCCGCTAGAATGGGGTGTAGGAAAAAAATATGACCTTTTTTTACCGGGTTTGTGAATGACATTCGTACAAGATACCCGCTAGAATGGGGTGTAGGAAAAAACTGCCCTCATTATTGAGTATTTATATTTATTACACCTTAACATGTGCTCTTAGGTACCCTTGTTAAAAAGATTTCCCTCATATGTTCTAAAAAGAAAAGGAAAAAAAATAATTTCTCCTCATAAATTTACAGCATTTATGGAGAGCTTTTAATTTCTTTGTTGTCACCTGTCCCTACTTGTCTTCGGGACTTCAATTCATTTCTTAATTCTTATGTATAGAAATTTTCTAGTGGAGCCATGAAGGTGAATTTTCTAGCAACTAACATTAAGTACATAACGGCCCTTGATTGAAAGCGAAGACCGCGATTAATGGGAAGACAGCAAGAAGTAAAGTCAACACCAACTACGTTTAACGTATATATAGAGTATAGACCTAAATTTGATACCCAAAGAACTGAAGAACTTTCATTATAAGAAGTCGAGAATGCCAAAAGGAACACACCTGTAAGTCTGTAGCACGTGTTAGACCATTTGGCCATAAATTTTCTTCATGAATTGTCAAAGAAGATGGCCAATAACAACACCTGACATGCAAATCAAATTTATGCTTCTTTTCTTTTGGCCGAGATGGATGACACTTTGGCCATATATGCTTGCCATTTTCTTTGACTTGACAAGTTTCATGAAAGTGCTGAAGTTTTGGAGAAATAGGCAACCTTAGTTTGGTGGACACAACAATCACAAGAGGAAGACAAGTCAGCATTTCCTAAGTAAAAGTTTTGTACGAAACAAAAAATAGAAAAAGGAAAAAAAAAAAAAAAAAAAGAAAAAAAAAAAAAAAAAAAAAAAAAAGAACAAGCTACTCGACTATATGAAGCTCGAGTACTATAAAGAAACTCAATTTCAGCAATATCGAGTACCACATTATTTTTTTAATTACACAAATTCCAAATACACAGTGCCACGTTGACGACTTACTAAGAACTCGAGCTGACGACTTACTAAGAACTCGAGTTCACTGAACTCTGAGTATTATTTAGAACTCAATTTTGTGAAACTCGAGTACTAAAAAAGTAGTAGATTGCTAAATATTTCCAAAATAGTGCTAGTTTGCCACAAATTTTGCCAAAATGTGATATTTAGCCATTTTCACCCCATGGGCCGCCATGTACTATTCATTATTCATCTCTTCATCAACTACTACTATAAATGACAAAAAGAATGGTCCATGCATGATGCATGAACCATTGCAGATGCTGAAGCTTGATGTCTTGACTCTTCAAAATCTCTTTCGATCTCTGACAAGGTCTTCGTTCATGTATATTCAATGAGCAGAACTTTGACAATGTCCATGCATCTTTCTAACTAAACTTTCACTCTCAAAACTTGACACCAAGGCAGTACTTTTTTTCCTTCTTCTTTTTTGTCTCTATTTAACAAGTGAGGAATGATCCTTGAGGACAGAATCAAACAATACTACTAAATCATAAAACTATTAGTTATACAAAGAAAATTATTGGTCCATATTACAAAATTTATATGTAGATTGATCATACCTTTACTCATTATCGTTCAAGTATTTTGACAAGAAAATTCATATCTTGATATTAACTTTAGTGAGATCTTTTTTAGTTTATTAAACCCTATGATGAACACACAAACTTGTTTAAGAGCTAAGCTAGGGACCATCTCTTGTTTTAATGTTTTTCTTTTATAAACTCCTTCGATTAAAGAATTTGTTATTAATAGTTATTTGATGTGAATATACAAACTCTATATTAGCACTTCATGAGCTATTAATTCTTATAAATAGATTATCAATTAGCCATTTGGCCCTTATTTTAGTAGTGGGATTTGAAATCATTAGTTCATCAGTACTTAGATGCTAAATGGATAGTTTGTGTTTTTAAAATTTTCTCTAACATTGAGGTACTTTATGACAACATGATTACTTAAAGCCTTCACTATTATTATTTTTAGAAAAGAAAACTACAACTGAGTTATTTGAAATTGCTGCATGAAATATACATGACATTTTATGTGGAACTCATGTAAATACCTATTTGATATGATGCATGAGATATATTGATGCTGGAAAATCAAACTCCTTCTAGGTTTCTCTCATAATCTTGTATGACTCAATTTTAAGCCTATATGTTAGAAAATCTAAGAGTCATGTGCAAACAGGGACAGGCCCACATCTCCACTTCTAATTTCTTAAAATCAATTTTTTTTTTTTTTTAGTGTAATGGACTAAAGTTTGGCCCCTCTGGCCCAACGACACCAACATCTCCTCCCCAATCTTCTTTAAATCTATTTTTTTATAATAAAATTTAAATATTATCTTCTTAAAAATTTGATTAGTTCAAACTTCAAAAGCTTCAGGAAAAAAAAAAAAAAAAACTAGTAAGCTAATCTAAAACTTGTAACTCTATGATCTGAATATGAAATCTTTTTAACATAAAACATTTTTTAAAAATCGTATTCTAGTCATTTGGTATCTTAAGTGGCTAAAATCCTTTAGGGAAAAAATAATTTTTTCTTAATAAAAAATTAAGGAAAAATTTTAAAAATTAAAAAAAAAAAAAAAGAAGAAGAGACTATTCTTAAGCAAAATTACTTTTTTATTTATATTTTAAATTAGTTTTTTGCCTCGTGTGTGTGCACACATGCACGTTTTCAAAACACATACTCTATATCATGTTTTTTAAGTCTTCATTTCTTTCAGAATTGTGTCATATGGTTGTTGGCAAGAATTAAAATAACAATAGCCTACCATTTTGATGGTGAACCTCCATGAAAAGACTCTTCCAATGAGCAAGAAGTTCAATGATCAACACGTCCTGTCCTTATACTATACTACCAAGGTCCTTGGTTATGATGACTTTTGTACGGGGGAAGGGAGATTAGCTCTTTGAGACTAATCACCTCCCCACAGTTGCGTGTGTGGGTTTTTTTTTTTTTTTTTTTCATTGGCCAGTTATTGATATCAGGGCTGGAATGATTTTTAGACTTTGCTGGTGACAACATAAAGTGAGGAACAGACAACAGAGGTTGGATTGTGGAGGATAGTTTTTAAAATAAAAATAATCAGAAATTGGCTAATGACGTGAAAATTTTATATATATAAAATGCGTTACGTTTATAATATTTTTATAGTAAATCCTAATTAGTAAGTTATTATTAGTTCTAATTTAAACTTATCACTAAATTGTTGTGGACATCACATTTATCATATATATATATATATATATATATATATATAAGAAGTCATTTTCAAGCTTACATGTAAGATTTAAGAAAATAAACGGAAAACTATTTTTAAAACATCCTCAAACAAGAGGAACAAAAATAAAATGCTTTAAACATGAGAAACCAAATGAGAGCACCCAAACATTAAGGATCAAAAGTGTAATTTAGTAAATAATTTAAAATTTAGCATTAATCATATGTGGGTCGCATTAAGTCTCCTAATCCACCCCCCCCCCCCCCCCCGGGAAACTCCCACCCCCTCTTTTGTTTTGTTGTTTTAATCTTTTGATAATTCTAGTCTGTATTGTGACCGTGATTGTAATATTGGTACTTTTAATTTCTAATTTCTAATGCTATCTAGCTTACCCAAAAATAAAAAAATATATATCTTACTAATCCCCAAAATTTGGTGAGATTAACTCATAAAGGTGGTGTATGGATATGCTTGAGATGAATACATGTAGAATGGAATATATTGAAAGCTCAATTATGTGTTAAAACACAAGAGTTGTTTAGACCCCCAAATTAAAATTACGGCTCAGTTGATTTTACTATAACTTAAACTAAGTGCGAAATAGAGTAAATGCGAGCGGATAAACAATAAAACTACTCTAAGTTATATTCATTGAAACGAAGCAGTAATATGAAAGCTAAAAAAGTAAGGAAGAAGAATCCAAACACAAAATAACACGCCAATGTGTTATCGAAGAGGAAACCGAAGAACTCAGCAAAAAACCTCTCCGCTGCCCTTCAAACAATAAATCGATCCACTAGACAGTAAGTTGGGATACACGAATAACAAGAGACCCTCCAAGCCTAATCTACCCAATGTACCTAAGCACTCCAAGCTTCTACTCCAATAAGGCCTCTCGGAACCGTGTCATGTCTAGCTCTCTGGATCCTGCAATACACCCGATTGCATCCGCCAAGCCTCACCGACTTCTTTTGGCAAATCCCCAAAGCTTCCCAAGCTCCAAAACACTTTCTACACTCTGAATAGGTGTGGGTTGTGTTTGGGTACAAATCTCCTCTCAAGGTATGACAATGGGAGAAGGAATGAGTAACTCTCTCTCTAAAAGATAGGTGTGTGTGTGTTGTAGAAAACCTATCTAGAGTTTTTCTCTCAGAATAGCCTTTTCACAATTTGTGGGTAATGAGGGTATATATAGAATGGGTGAAGGGTAAAAAAGTCACGTTTAAAAATCCTCCAGGCAGAATGTTTTGCGACTACCTTGCGGGAAGGCCTTACCCGCGAGACACTCGTGAAACTGACAACCTGGCACAACTCTTCAGCTTCTAGTCATGTGCTTCTCACGTGGCTGCTTTGCAGGTTAGCTTCTCGCGAGCTTCTCGCAAAATCTATTTGATCTTCAATTAAGTTTGAGTGTTCACCAACTTAATACTAAACCCAATACAATAAAATCCCACAAAAATACAAGGAAACAAATTTATGCAATTACAACACTTTTTGTCATTAAATAAAGCCAATATAAAACATAGTTGTAAATCACAACTTTACGTATATGAACAACAATACATACTACAGATGCAAAATTTTTTACAACTTGTTCAGTTGGTATATTGTGATTAGTACATCACTTTCATTGGAATCATCATTTACCAGCTGTTTTTGCCTCGCCTACGTACCTAGTTCATCACACACTCACTATAAGGGTCATTTGCTTCCAAGAAAATTAACGTCTTTATTCAAAATTTGGCATAAATCCATTCTAACAAAAGATAAAAAAAAAGAAGGGAAAAGAAAACCTTAACCCAACCCCCACCAAAAAAGGTAAAAGAAAAGGGATATCAAAGATTGGAAAATCATTAACATAATACAATCCTTCGAATTGCTATACAAACATATCTAGTACTACATGAAGCACAGTGGAAAAAAAATTAACTTCCTAGGAATACCCTAACGCCCACAGTGAGTCGTTATATTGTGAGCACAACTTCACCAGGACGGGTTTCAAGGACTGTACATTGAATCACCTAGTTTCTCCTACCAATAATTTGTTCCAAACAACAATCGTACTACACAATTTATCCAATGAATTCCAATGAGTAGAACATTCCAAGATATAAAACTAACTGGATACCTAAAAACTGGAATGAAGCTCATAACTATGTATGCCAACATTAAAATCAAGACAATGCATACTTCATCCAGCAATAACCTCCAAGCTATTTCTTGATTTTGTTCTGTCCCCCATCACCACCCCCCCCCCCCCCCCCAAAAAAAAAAAGAGAGAGAAACAAAAACGAGCTTAAATTGCTTAAACTATCTTTGGTTTTGCTGTTCTTTGGTCTCCATCTCCTTGACATTGTCTACTATGTATTGGATCTTCTTTGATAGGCTCTCATTGTGCTCGTCAATGCGCTCAAATATCATTTCTAGATGCCTTTTATAAGTTGCAGCTCGCTTTTTCTCTATAGCCAGCTGCTGGGATAGTTCCCGAATCTTATCATGTTCATTCTATAAAAGCAAAATATGAAAAAGGTTAGTTACAATAAATTAAACACTTATGACATTAAGGAGAAAGATGAGATGCTTGGACATGACATGGAAATAGAAATTTCACCAAGTAAATAGCATTTAATGCATTTCACTCAAAACGAGTAACATGCATTCATGTTTTAACGGTTGTAACTGTTAAAACTTCAACGTTAATATGAACTCCAATTTCTTATTCCCAATTGGGGAAACAACTTCATTTCAGGCATGGATTTTTACCTTAAGAAGTTGAAATACCAACAAATGTCACAGAACACCATAAGATTCTTTTATTTTTTAAATTTTAAACAAGTAATATGAAAATTTTATTTGAAAGAGGAGAACCTAAGTATATAAGAGAAACAAAGGAGTCTCCTAAAAAATTACAATCAGGATATTATGAAGGAAATGTACAATAGAAAGAGAACAAGCATGGCCAAATGCATTGGAACACTCATACAAACTATGTAGAAAGATAGACATCTCAATGCCATTAAAGGTACAATTGTTTCTCTTTGTCCAAACATTCCACATAAGCAAGGCAGGGCATGCTCTGAATTGCGGCATTTCTATTTCTTCCAAACATTCCTTGCCAAAAAAAAAAAAAAAACACCACCTGCCAGGACGTCACCCATTTAACCCCGAGTAACATAAAAAGAAAAGACCACAAGTCCTTGGCTACTGTAGAATGAATAAGCAAGCAATTAGTAGTCTTTCCACTACAATTACACAAACAAGTAACAACACCAATCCAGTAAAATGAAATTCTGTTTAATCAAATTATCCTTGGTAATAATTTTCGCCAAGGTTGTTGTGCAAACAAAAACAAAGCGACATCTCAAGCAACTTTACAATGCCAAATACTCCTCCAAGGGAATTTCACCATTAAAGCTTCTTAGTGCCCATAATATGAATATATATTTAATTGATCAATACCCCTTTGCTTCCAACACAACCTATCAGCCCCTCCATTTTCGGCACGAAGAAAAAATCCACCGACTCAACTTCTCAATTGTAGAAGGCATGACTAAATCTAAGATTCGAAGAATGAAACTTTCCATCCTCCTTAAATTCCAAACAAGAATGTACAGTTACGTCCTTATCCACAACAATCACAAATAAGTCAGGAAATAAATCTATAAGGTAGGTATCCCCAAACAACCCTTCATGCCAAAACCGCATACTCTTACCATAACCCACCAAAAATTTAAGAGTGAGGAACTCTCCCAACTGCAAAGATCCTAGCAAGATAATTAATTAGTAATTTATGCTACCCAAGATTTTTTAGCCAGTGTAGGCAAACAAAAGAAAAAAGGGGTGCCTAATGCATCAATCTAATATGTTTATATAATAATATCAAGCTGTAATAAAGACAAATTTTTTATTTTAATATAGTTACCCTATGTAAGTCAACCACCATTACTACATAAGGTGCCCCACAAGATCTATCCAGTAAACAATGATACCAATAAAAGTGCCGCAAATGAAAATTCAGAAATTCAGAGAAAATTTATTGAACATATATGGGCTCGAAGTGAACACCAAGGCTAGTACTGCCCCAACCCAGTACATTGAAATTCCAAATATGCCCTTACTGAACTGCAGAGGCCTTCTCTCCCTGCACCCTCCAACCTATTAATTGACCTTGGCATAAGAGACTTAAATTTAGCTGCAGTCATGGGTTGAGACAGTAACAGAAGTCTCTAATATAGACACCCCATGAACGGAGAGAAGCCGCCATCTCTAACACTCCACAATTCAACAAAATAGGAATATGATCAAGTGTAGATCAAGGAAGTTAGCATTGTACCGCATTAGAAAATAATTCCTCACCACACTAAAGCTAGAAAATGATCTAAGACAAAAATGGAGGGTCTTGGTTATTTGACCAAGTATATACAGTACCCTCTAAAAGAAAATCCACCAGATTTAAGTTTACAATAAACTCCAAAAATTCCATCATCCTTCAACAGAATATATTGCAGTGCAACCTTTCTAAAGGAAATAGAAAAACATTGAAATCTCCAACCTAACACCAGGTTACATCACTTAAAATAATCATTTTTTGCCAATTAATCTTAGTTCAAATGGCACTTCCTCATCTCACAAGCTTCAAAATTCATTCTAGATGTTTAAATTCATCCCACATAGCACATAAATCCCCATCCTCATTTGAAGTATACACTCCAATAAAAGCCTAAATGAATCTTTCCCTTACTTTTTTTTTTTTTTTGATAGATGAAAGGATGGAATAGTCTGGTAAAAGATATCTTTCTCTATGTTGAAAAGACAAGAAACAGAGTATTGACCAATATCCACATCAATCTTTTTCACAACCCACCATCCAACATGAGATGAACAGCCAAGTAACACCATCATTTAACAAAATAGTCCAATAAATAAAAGCCTCTACCCCATCCAAGAAAAACAAAACTCCTAGCAAGCTCCTTAATTAGTCATAACTTTTTTTCATTTCTTGAAAAGCATACCACATCTCCCTTCGAATTACACATATAAATCCTTAAAACAGACCATTGTCAAAGATCATTCAAACCCCAGATATTTCAAGAAAAATTTTCATATTCATAACAGAGGTTGAAGAATCTCAATGCTAGTCCTCCTCCCTTCCCTTCTACCTAAACCATCCTTCTCTATATCAAAATCAGTGGAAGAGGCCAAATTTTTTAACTACAGAAATCCTTTACTGCTATTATTACCCAAAACTCTGGACCTACCTTCAGAGGTTACACTTCCTTTTATTTTCTTGAATAGCAAAGATCTTTACAACTAGCTCTTCAAAGTCGTTGATTCTTACACAAAAGCACTTAGTAAAATTCTTCACACCGAACTTACCAAAACTCTTCATAACCAAACTCCTCACCACAAACCCCCCCCACCCCTCCTCCCCCCCAAAAAAAAAAAATTACCCCAAGCCCCTTAACCTATCAAGACTCCTTCAAGTTGAGTCGCTAGGTCAACTCAAATAAGTGGTTCATAGCTTATGCGGTTCAAGTATAGAGCATCATCATAAAGAACCATCTCCCCTCTCAACCAAATATTCCACTATTAGACCCTCACTAAACGACTAACAAATTTTTGACATCAAGATTCACCAAAGTTGCCTCAAAATTGCAATCAGGTTGCCCATCATAATCCTCACTAAACCCCACACTCCCCAAATATACCAAGAGCCCCCCATTTTTGTCTGCTCTACAATCAAAGGATTACTAAGACCCATATGATCCTACTCTGCTCACAACATCAAGATACCGATAAAGAAAAAGGAGGGGAAGAATCTAGACCATCACCTAGCACTAAGGAATAATTACCTTCTTTCAAAAAACTAACCACTGGATATCCCTCCTTAACTCAATACCTTGTTGTGCCAATAGCTACAAATAGAGACAATTCTTCTTCTATCATGCTTGTTTGCCCAATGCATGATCTGGTTCTTACAAATACCTCCTACTAGTGCATGAGAAGTGAGTACCACGCACCCCCAATCTTAGCTTGTTGGTCCAAAGTCTAAACTCTACCCTTATGCATCCTTTGAGATCCTATCTCCCCCGCTTGACATAAACCCTCCACATTGATAACCCTGCTAGTCAGCAAAAGCCACCAGCTAATACTATAGTGTCAGCAACTCAAGACAACATACCCCCAATGTTATTGCCAAGAATCTCCAGTCATCTTCCAACAGGATTAGTGACTCTACTTTGGAAAGATCTCATCCATGATTTTGACAAGGATTCATTGACTTCGTTATCTTTGTCCCCACAAAATTTTGCCCAAGAAATAGCCCTAAAATTCAAATTCTAAGGCCTCATCCATATAAATTTCTCCATTCTAGTATGCAAATAACCCCCTCCCTCACCCTAATATGAAACTCTAAAATCTCTATGAATCTTTCACTGCTTTTCTTTCTACAAACCATTTCAATAACCCAATACACATCCTAGAAATGCTTGAAAAAATGTCTTATATTATTTGATCTCACCTTCTCTAGACAGCCCTCATTGATTTCAACCCTTCCAAACCCATATCAAAACCAAATAACCATGAAACCTTTCCTAGATACAAATCAAATCTAACATCATAAGCAAAGACAACAGTTTTTGAATCTATCCATAGCCCATCAATACTAGTTTTTGAAAATCTAACCATTAAATTTCATGTTACTTATATTCTTAATATGCATATCAAATTTCATTCAAATCAAATGTTATTTACTATTCGATCAATAAACTTATTTTTTATACATAATTTTATATCACAAAAACTTGAAATTTTAACATTTGTTTGATGACAAAACAACTGATCTTTGATCTTCTTGAAATTTTGCAAGCATAAAGGATATAATAAGCATGCAATTCAACGGTTATGTTTTCAAGATTTACACTCAATATGAAAATATATGAAGAGTTTGGAGAGAAACTTCTTTCATCATATATGAGACAATTGTTGGAAAATCATTAGTTGGTTTCTAACAAAAAGATATTATGACTCTCTCAAATTCTGCTCTTTCTCCTTCAATCTCTTAATCACTCAACAACCCCTTGGGAACTCTAGACTTTGGGATAAGACAAAAAATTTGATCCAAACCTTTGTATATGGTCTTTAAAAAAAAGGTTCATAAAAAATGTAACTTTGTAGCTCATGCATTATCACACCACACCAAATCGCGTAGATTTTTCAGTGCCAAATGTACATAAGGAATTATAACAATAAAGTGTTTCCACCATTTTAAGATAATTACAAGTTTACATTATACTAAACTCAACAAACGTGTACAATTGTACACGTTTGTTGAGTTTGCAATGTAGGATTTACATTGCTAGTACGGTATAAACTAAGAATTTTCTTTTTATATATATACTTTTTTGTGACAACGAGCTTCATGTGGCTCATCCAAATAATCTCTCCCATTTAAGTCTTTGACATTCTCATCAAAGTGCATCTTACACTGTATAGTTCCCCAAAACCACCTGGCATTACTCAGTTGAACCACATGATATTACAAGATGGGTCCGACCCCAAAGCCAACTTCGACATCACTTCCCGAACGCACACTAAATCTATATCTACAGGTTGTGCTTCGGGCAATCCACAATAAAGAACATGTTATAATGGTCTTCAACTCAAATTTTATCACACAACTTGGGCTTACACAAGCAACTTTAAAAAATACAAGGTTACCTCAAGGAGCTTTACAAAACCCAACTTCACCAACTTGTTGAAAGAAATCCAACGCACCTTTGAGACTCTTTGCTTTAGCACATTTCAATGGCCATGATAAGAGGAAGAAAAGCTCAAAACTAGATCTTATCTCTCACACTTGTGTGTTCTTTTTGTTTTTGTATATATGGTCCTCTATGTGTACGCTAGAAGTTCCCTTGGGAGAGCTTGGGCCAAAAAAAGAAAAAAAGAAAATAAGCCTTAATGAGTCAAGACCAAACAAGACCTAACTTTTTTCTCAAAAAAAAAAAAAAAAAAAAAGAGACCCAACTTGTGTGTTAATTTCATTTTTGTATATATTGTCCTCTATGTGTATGCTGGAAACTCCCTTAAGAGAGCTTGGGCCAAAAATAAGAAAACAAGCCAAGACCCAACATGGACCATCCATTAAACTATAATGTCAATCTAGGCAAGAAAACTCTCAAGCAAATGAAGTTATCACCGCAACTTATAGCTTGATGGTGTGGTTCTCCATGGAACATAAGATAGGGGAAGTTGAGGGAATTAAACCATACCATTGTTCGGGAATGTTACATCGCATCCTTGAGGAGTAGTGGTTCCAAAGAATCTTTCACTATAAGAGAGATGATGGTGAGAGAAGAGGATAAGCAAAATTGTGCAAAACTAATATAAGGTCTGATCAAGATTAGGATAGAATGAGACCGATTATAGTAGACCATCCTCCATGTAAGCGGAGTTTTATATATCCCCATGATACAAAATACCACATCCAAAATAGAGAGAGTGGTCTGCCTTAGCTCTGAAATTATGCCAAAGATCTCAACAAGTGTATACAAGAACTCTTGATAGAAAATAAAGATGTGTATGCATATATGGAAAATAAGGACATATATTGAATAAATCCCAAAAATCATGGTCACCAAATTAAGCATTAAAAAAATAAAAATAAAAACCCAACTTCACCACAAGCCATCTTTGATTGAAGAAATTTGCCTCATTGATCACAATCAAACAGCATAAGTTAAACTACAACAATGAAAGGAAGCAAGTGGTACATATCATGATGAAGCATCTACTACCATTATGATTATTATTGCTTGCTGTTATAGTCCCAAGCAGCATTCCTTCTAATGTTCCGAAGTTTTTTTTTTTTTTTTACTTGAAGATAAAAGAAGCCAAGCGTTTGGCCATAGCCTTAGCATTCTCAGTCTCAATATTGAAGATATGGAAAACATGGTCTTCACCCTCTACTTCAAACAATTCTATTTCGCCTTTCCACCCACTCTTCCTCACCATATCAACATACCAAACACCTCTATCCCTTAACAAATCCTTCCCAGCCACACACACAAGCAACCGATCACACCCAAGCCCAGCCAAGCTCGGTGCACCTGGCCCTTCTGGATTGATCATTGGATTGTCAACACCACCAGTTACTGAGGGATACACAAAGTTCCAAACTAAACTTGGCAAGCTCTTCTCGTGTACTTCCTTAGACTCTGAGCCAATTGGCTTAGAACCCCAAAAATAAGGATGGACAACATAAGCACCTAAAACTTTAACACCACAAGGCAAGCTCTCAACCCCAGCTCTCATAGCTATATTATGTACTATATTCCCACCAGCACTATCACCCCCTATAAAAATTCTTTCAAAGTCACCGCTATTGGTTAACCATGGATCTTTATCGTTACCAGCTGATTGAGAGGCAACCCATTGAAGTGCAGCCCAGCAGTCTTCATAAGCAGCTGGAAGAGGGTGCTCTGGTGCAAGTCTGTACTCAACCGAGACAACGGCTATATTGATTTGGGAGACTAAGTTGCCGAGGTAGCAGTGGTAGAGGCTTGAGAAGGCGGATTCAATGCAAAAGCCACCGCCATGGAAGAAGACCAAGATGGGGAACTTTTGGTTTTGGTTGTGGGAAGTGAGTTTTGGAAGGTAAAGGCGAGCTGAGATGGAAGGGTCCTCTGAAATGGTTACGTCTTTGGATGAAACTCCAGTTTCTGGATCTTGATCAGGTGATGGTGGAACAATCGGTGTGCCTTCGAGGCGTTCCACTGAGCCGTCCTTGTAGACCCGGATCAAAGGAAGAAGCTCTATGGCTACTTCTTTGGTGGCGGAAGTCATTGCAGCCTTTGGTTGAGAAAGAGAGAAAATGGATGAATGGAAACTATTATTGCTTGCTTGCCAAGCTTTAATGGTTAAAAGTGGAGGAAAAGGAAGACATAGAAGACCTTTGTGACAAAACTTCAGAATTTGTTCTCATCTGCTTGCCGACAATTATACGAACAAGTTGATAAAGACAAAACAGGAAATAAAGAAAAGCAAGTGGGTCTGCATGACTTCATCAGACCGTCTACTGTCAGTGGATGTGGTTAGCACATCATTATTAGATGAAGTATTAAAATATTAGTACATCATTTCATGACGTTGTATCAATTTAAATTATTTTTTTGTAGGATCAAATTTGAGGTTTATGCACAGTGATAACAATTATTCAAGCATCTTCAACAGCATAAGTAAACACAAAATCATCTCAATTTTAGAGAGTATGATTACAAAATGATGCTTCAATAGTTTCTCTAAGATGTAAAGAGTAGAGTATAACGGCAAGATGATGCTCCAACATAACTCTTTCCCATTTCCCTTTCAAAAATAACTTCATCTTCAAGTGGAGTTGTGGAAAAGCCATCTGAGATTTCATTGAAGTTTACTCAGAGATATTCTTGTGAACCATGTGCGTGCTGCACATGCAAAAGATTCTACCTCTGCTGAAGTGTCTTGTCCCACTCACAATCCAGGCACATCTTCAGATAGAGTACCGCCGCAAACAGGGATAGAGCTATAATTGGACCTGGGACAGTGCTCCCAGATATTTTTTTAAAAAAAATTTTTAATATATATAATTTATTATTTTTAACAATATATTTCAATAAAATTATACTTTACTTCCTCAATAATATTATTAATATTTTAAAAAGCTATAAAAAAAAAATATTAATCCATCAACAAAAATTAAGCCCAAAAAATAAAAAATAAAAACTCTCACCCTATTCTAACTAGAAGGGAATTTCTATGACAACTTACGGCAAGACACATACATAATAAAAGGGAAAAAGAAGTGGATTTATAAAAGCCACTAATAACAGAAAAAATAATAATAACTTACGGCAGAAGACTTTAGAACAGAGGAGTTGGGCAGTGGCACTGTAGTAGAACAGCAATTGAGCATAAGCAAAGGTAGACCAGTGCACCATGCCTGACGACACCGGCCACCACTAGTCCACCGCAGCAATCAACACCGTCCAGAGGCCCCAAATTAAAGCTGATAACATTTTATCCCTCTCTCATATCTGAATCTCTAATGCTTGGTTAGTTGGTTGATTAACTTAGATTTAATCATATGTTTTGACAGTGTTGTGAAGAAAATTAAAAGAGAGGCAGAGTTGAGAAACTCCACCACATCTGAAAATAAAAAATAAAAAATAAAAATAAAAAAGAGTCAAAGAGCAAGAGGTAGACTCTAACTCCGTCTTTGGACTTTCACTTTCAATCTTTTATAAGGCCAAAGTTATTTTATTTTAATTTTTTATAATAAATGATGGTCAGGTGGCTCTGGGTTATTGACTAACAACTGTGAACCATGTAAAACAACACAATGGCCATGTGATGTTCTGACAGTTCTGTGCATTTTAGTGTAGATTTGTAGTTTGGTTTGATAGTGTTTTTGTTATTTAACGTCTTTTAAAAAATTAAAAAGAGTTTTGACGAAAACACTATTTTGTTCTTTATATTTTAGAGTTATAGTCAATTTAATATATATTATTTTTAATTTATAATAAATTTGGTCTTTACCGTTAACTTTTTAATAGAAAATGTCTACATATCACATAGTGTGTGACAGTAGACGCACAAGATGCTAACGTGGCTAAAAAGTAATGTTTAAAAAATGTCACCTCAGCATTAAATTGAAAAAAAAATCTTAATTTAAAAATAAGAAAAAAAAACGTGGAACATTGCCAGATTTTCCCGAATTTTCTTTAGCAACCAAAAACAAAAATGAAAGCCAAATCATTGGTACAATTCTTTAGTTTTTGGGTTTGTTGGTTATTTGTTGACTGCTTGTGTGTAAAGTGTTTGTCTATTGTATGTAATGATTGTAGATTATTGACTCTATAATAACATGATAATTTCAAATTATATTTTATTTGTAGATTATGAAAAAGTCAACTACTATATTTTGATTTTTTTAAAAGAAAAGCTTCAAATGATTTAGAAGCTAAAATTAGTTGTGCAACATTACCAACTACTAATATTGAGGAAAATCTAATGTTCTATTTTCATAAATAATTGCATTGTAATAGCTTAAAAAACAATAATTTTGTGTATTTTTCTTTGTTGATGATTTATTAAATGAATGTTTATTTGGAATTTTTTTTTTTTGGCCTCTCCTAAGCGCGAAGAATTCCAGACTATAGTCTGGATTCACAGCGTTTTAACATTAGAGACAACAACGTATTTTTTTTCATCAAAAAGAATATATATTTTTTAAGGCATTGGAAAATCACCAATGACAAAGCTCTTGGGTCTCAATTAAACCAATTAATTGGATTTTCCGAAGCTATGAGTCATGAGTGGGAATGTAAGATCACAGAAGGAAAAAATTGGTTGAATGGCGGGACAAAATGACAAACCATAAAGTAAAAGAAGCGATGGTTGAATTCTCACCTGTATTTCTCTTTTTTATATTTCACCTCTGTGCCATGCTAACCGAGTGGAGGCTGAACCATTTGGAAGAAAGAAATTAAGAAGCACAGAGGTAGAAAAAGCGTTAAGATATCGACCCAGATAAATAATAGCCCAATTCATGTAAATTTTTTTCCTCTATTGGGCTTAACTAACTAATCACCCACCATATAGATTCTTTAGTCTAATATCTTATCCAAACTAATTAACAATGGGCTTTGAAAGATAATATTATATTTTTAATTTGATAATGTGCAGTAAGACTTCTTAAAGCTCTCATAAAATTATAATTATAATCTCTTCTTTTATGATGTGCACAGCAAATAATTAAATATGAAAATTTTTAATATTATGTGTAAGTTTGGATCCAGAGTTATGCGTTTTGCTTCTTTTTTTTTTTTTTTTTTTCTACACGCGTTTCAGGGGACAAGCGGAACAGTAGAGTACTGTTCAGTACTGTTTGGCCCTTTTTTTGACTTTTCTGTCAATCAGTGGGTCCGTGCACTGTTTACGGACCCACAAATTTCATTTTTTATCAATTTTTTCATTAAATATGGGTCCCACAGTACTATTCACACATTTAAAAATTATTTTGCTACAGTGTTTTAAGTTTTCAGTTTTCAGTTTCAGCAAAATAAGTTCTATCCAAACAGACCCTATGTCAAAATTGAAGGATGTTACAATTACTTTGTCAAGGTAAGTATGAATTTTAATTTCTTTTCGTATGATGCTGCAAGCCTGCGACAACATAGAAAGTATAGATTTCAAGCGAATTTGTGTTGATTCCTAAAAATTATGATATTGTTATAAGAATTGTGAACTCAAAGTTGCTTATTGGAATTTAGGATCATCTTATTATGAAATTTTCCAATATTCACAAACAAAATTTCATCTAGGCTGACAGGTCTATAAATTCTTCTATCACACACACTCTTGGTTGGATGAAAAGAGAGGAGACTAAAAGGGAGTGAGGAGAAGTTGGTGGCGTTTCCACTCACCCATGTTTGGATATTTTATTTCCGAAAAATTTAACCTCCAAACTATTTTGGAGGAAAATTCATCTACCTACTACATGGCGATTGATAAAACCATCCATATATTTTATAACTCATCTTTTTAACTAAAAAAATACATTTTTTTAATTATTTTTCTTATACCAACCAAAATACCTAAAAAATTCCTAGTACGGTCAATACAAGTTGGTATTATATCCATTACATTTTTGGGAGCATTAATACTGGTTTAGTAATTGTTATTGATATTGTATTAACTAATTTGGTTTATGGATCACAGAAAATCAGGTTATTGTCCATGAACTACTCCACAGCTTCAAGGTCAAAAAGGTTGAAACAGGCTTCATGGCCATTAAGTTAGACCTCCAAAAAGCGTATGACAGAGTTAATTGGAGTTTTATCCAATCCGTGCTCACCAATTTTGAATTTGACTGTGGCTTTATCAGGTGGATTTCAGCTTGCATCTTATCAGTATCATTCGAAATTCTAGTTAATGGAGGCAAATTTGAATAGTTCAAACCTAGTAGGGGTTTGAGGCAAGGAGATTCTCTGTTGTCATACCTTTTCATTTTGGGGCAGGAGGTGCTATCGAGAATGCTGGATAAGGAACTCTGTTCAAGTAACATCAACGGTGTCAAAGCAAGTGTTAGAGGTCCTGTTGTGACACATGTTATGTACGCTGATGATATTGTCCTCTTCTCAAAAGCCACTAAAAAAGATGCAGAAATCTTAGCAAAGTTTCTTGACAAGTATTGCGAGTGGTCAGGCCAAAACCTAAATAGAGGCAAATCTGGAATATTTTTTTCCAAACATACATGTTCATCAAGTAGAAGAGCCATAAAACACCATCTCCAAATGAAGAGCCTCAAAAAGGAAGCTATCTATTTATGAGCACCCTTGTTCCTATCTAGATCCCCCTTAAAGGATTTAAAATTCCTTCAAGAAAAACTAGAAGCTAAGCTATCTGGGTGGAGAAGCCGATGTCTCTCTTGGGCAGGTAGGTGCACCCTCATCAATTCGATCACCCAAACCATACCAAACTTCACTCTTTCTGCTTTAAATATTCTAGAGAAGATTTGTGATAAGCTTGACTCCTTAACTAGGAGGTTCTGGTGGAAACCAAAGGAAAAAGAAGGGAGATTTGTAGCCTGGAAGGCTTAGGATAATCTGTGTCGTCCCAAAAATGTAGGCGATCTTGGGTTCAAAAAAGCCAAGGAAGTAAAATCAGCCCATCTAGCTAAGCTAGCCTAGATGGTATGTTTAGGGAAGAGAAGCATGTGTATGGATTTACTTCATGCAAAGTACAAAGTTAGCAATGATTGGCTCCGAACTGACCCACCTAAAAAAGTTTTGCCCACATGGAGAGCAATTGAGCGCGCTAAAAAGCTTGTCGAAAAAGGAGCATGCTATCAGCTTAGTGACGGTAGGACAATTGATGTTTGGACAAATCAATGGGTCCCATGGCTAGAGGGCTTCAAGCCTTAACCTAGAGTGAGCACAGTCACTCAACATCCTCTAAAAGCTATCGAGCTAATAGATTAACATTCTAAATCCTGGAACTCCAATATGATTGCTGACTTGTTCTCTGCCGATTCAGCTAGAGCTATTTTAGCTATTCCAATTCCTTATAATTCCAAGCAAGACGAGCTCATTTGAGTGCCAGACTCTAAGGGTATGTTTTCTGTCAAATATGTTCATGATTTTTCCTTCAGATCATCTAGCAGTAACAACCAACAAAACAACCTCTAGAAGAAGCTTTGGAAAGCAAGGTTGCCTGAGAGATTAAAAATGTTGTTATGGAGGATTGGAGTAGATGCACTTCCTACAAAGGTGAATCTAAGCTGAAGAATTGATCATTTTGATCCTACTTGCATCATTTGTAACTCTGGAGTTGAGTCTTGTGTACACCTCTTCTTTGAATGTCCATTTGCTAGAGCTTTTTGGGCTTCAATCTGCTAGGGTATTAGAATTAATCCCTCCTCCTTTGTTTCCAATGAAGACATTGTTAAGCTCATCATATCTCCACCCTAGCTCTCCATTCCCAGTTCAAGACCAATGGACCACTCCGCTTAAAATGATGCTAATTATTGATGAAATTTGGAGGACGAGAAACCTGACCCAGTTCCAGGAAAGTAGAGCTGACATACACAAGGCGAAGCAAAATGTGCTTTCAAGATTCGTGGAGCTCTCCAAAACCTTCTCGGCCTTGACTCCTACTCCTGTTGTGCAACCCATTTCGACATAGACCCTACCCCCATTGGCTGGGTCAAACTTAATGTGGACGAGGAACTAAACAACTCCGAATTAGCTTTAGCTGTTGTAGCTAGGAACCACTTGGGTGAAGTTCTGTTTATTTAGGGCTTTAGACATCATCTTTGCACACCATCTCAGGCAAAAGCAGTTGCGATTCTACTAGCTGTCCACCTAGCAATTCAAGAATAATGGATGACTGTCATTATTGAAAGGGATACTCAAGAGTGCTTCAATGCTCTATCATCACCTGATCATGTCCCAGACTGGAACATAAGTACTATTGTTAGCAACATAAATAGTTTTCTTTCTTGTTTTGTTTCTTGCAAGTTTAGATGGATTAGGATAAATAGCAATTTTGCAGCACATGCAGCTGCTAGATTTGCACTCAACTCCCTCCAATCATTTTGTTTTAATAAAAGCAATCTTCCCCTTTCTCTTGAGTTTGTTTGTAAGGGGGATTGTTCTCCGTGTTCTTAGTTTTGAGTAATGACATTGAAGTTTAGCACCAAAAAAAAAAAAAAGACTAATTTGGTTTATGTGATTCAACAACAATACTTATGTTTGTGGTGTGAGTGCCATTAGGGGACATGGGGTCTACATGGGTCAATAACATTACTTACATACATAGTATAAGGAAGATGGGTGTAACATGGGATTTACATGGGTCAACAACATTCCTCACATATGGAGTATGAGGGAGTATAAAACGTGAAAATGAGAAATATGGAATTTTTACTTTTAAAATAGGTGATAGAGTTTAAACTTAAGATCATAGATGTCAGTATAGTATAATACATTATACGTATCGTATCGCGTACAAAAGTTTCATGCTCATAAATCGTACAATAAATAGGTGTGTATCATATGAATCGTATGGTATCCTAAAATTGTATGTATCGTATGATACATAAACATGAAGGGTTAGAATTCATCTTTTTTTTGGTGGTTTAAAATTTATATTTTTTTGTTTTGTTTTTATTTATGAATTTATTTGAGTCCAACTAGTTATTAGACTTATTTTTAACACAATTATTAGATTACTTCATTGAGCCCAATAAAATAATATATTCATGATTTTTTTTCTTTTTCTTTTTCTCCTAAAAATTTAGAACTACACACTTGACATTTCACTTTCATATTTGCAAATTTCTTTTCTAACTATGAATAAATTATTATTTTTACTTTTGCTAATTGTTATAAGTCTAACAATCAATAATGCCAAAAATAAATATAAAGAAAAAATATTATAAAAAAAAAAAAAAAAAAAAAAAAAAAGATAGTAAATGCTAATGATGATGTAAAAAAGTGTCAATGAAGAAATAATTTCACAAGATGAACATGATAACATAGAATTAAATGGAGTTGATTACCCAAGATGATGGATATTATGAAAAAAAAATTATTATTGTGGCTCATATGCCATGTATTATTACTTTTGAGTTTAATAAATTTGAATGTGTATGTTATAAACAAATGTTAATTTGATTTATTAATTTATATTTTTTTATATATTATTATATAAGTAATTGTGGGGGGGGGGGGAGGAGGGGTCCGAGAGAGGTACCCATTCCAAGACAGGCCCAAAGAGATCTTTGGCCCAATTTAGTATCAGATAAGGCCCAGCCCAACTAAGATACTCAATGTATCCAAAAAACTAGAAAACCAAAGGAGTACACTCCACTCGTGGAGGCTTCACGAAGGGTGCCGCGTGGAAGACGAGGAGGAAGCTAGCATAGTTGAAAAATAAAGAACCGAAGTTAGCCATAGTCCCAGATGCAGGTGAGAGGGAAAGGAAACTTACAAGTAAAGTAATAATCACCTCCACATTAAATGCAGTGCAACAACTCAGTGACAACCTTTACATCCGAAATAAATGTGTACAATTGTACATATTTGTTGAGTTTACAATGTAGGATTTACATTGCTAGTATAGTATAAGAATTTTCCATTTTTATATATATACATTTTTGTGACAACGATTTATTGTGGCTCATCCCAATAATCTCTCCCATTTAAGTCCTTGACCTCATCAAAGTGCATCTTACATTGTATAATTCTCCCCAAACCACCTGGCATTACTAAATTGGACCACATGATATTACAAGTTGGGTTAGACCCCCAAGCCGACTTCGACATCACTTCCTAAATGCACACTAAATCTATATCTACAGGTTGTGCTCTGGGCAACCCACGATAAAGAACAAGTTATAATGGTCTTCAACTCAAATTTTCTTAAAATAATCATTTTTTGCCAATTAATCTTAGTTCAAATGACACTTCCTCATCTCACAAGCTTCAAAATTCATTCTAGATGTTTAAATTCTTCCCACATAGCACATAAATCCCCATCCTCATTTGAAGTATACACTCCAATAAAAGCCTAAATGAATCTTTCCCTTACTTTTTTTTTTTATTATTATTTTTTTTTTTATAGATGAAAGGATGGAGTAGTCTGGTAAAAGGTATCTTTCTCTATGTTGAAAAGACAAGAAACAGAGTATTGACCAATATCCACATCAATCTTTTTCACTACCCACCATCCAACATGAGATGAACAGCCCAAGTAACACCATCATTTAACAAAATAGTCCAATATATAAAAGCCTCTACCTTATCCAAGAAAAAACAAAACTCCTAGCATGCTTCTTACTCATAACTTTTTTTCATTTCTTGAAAAGCATACCACATCTCCCTTCGAATTACACATATAAATCCTTCAAACAGACTATTGTTAAAGATCATTCAAACCCCAAATATTTCAAGAAAAATCTTCATATTCATAACGGATGCTGAAGAATCTCAATACAAGTCCTCCTCCCTTCCCTTCTACCTAAACCATCCTTCTCTATATCAAAATCAGTGGAAGAAGCCAAAATTTTTAACTACAGAAATCCTTTATTGCTATTATTACCCAAAACTTTGGACCTACCTTCAGAGTTTTCCCCGATATTAGAGTTCTTCTCTGTAAAGTTCAACATTTTTGAAAATATCACTTTTTTCTTTGACATTTTGGACTAATTAAAATTCAAGCTAGTTTGATGTGCCTTATTAGATGGATCAACTATTTCTCCCTTTGGAACCCACTTCCACACGTTTTTTAAATATATTTATCAACCCAACTTACATGCTAAACTAACTAGGCACAAAAATACCACAAGTTTTTTTTTTTTTTTTTTTGCAAAGTTTGAATGTCGTCGGTAATTAGAGACAATTCTTCATCTATTATGCTTGTTTGCCCAATGTATGATCTGGTTCTTACAAATACCTCCTACTGGCACCTAAGAATTGAGAACCACGCACCTCCAATCTTAGCTTGTTGGTCCAAAGTCCAAAGTCCAAACTCCACTCTTATGCATCCTTTGAGATCCTATCTCCCCCGCTTGACATAAACCCCCCACATTGATAACCTTGTTGGTCAGTAAAGGCACTAGCTAATACTATAGTATCAGCAACTCAAGACAACATACCCCCAATGTCATTGCCAAGAATCTCCAGTCATCTTCCAACAGGATTAGTGACTCTACTTTGGAAGGATCTCCTCCATGATTTTGACAAGGATTCATTGACATCGTTAGCTCTGTCCCCACAAAAGTTTGCCCTAGAAATAGCCCTAAATTTCAAATTCTAAGGCATCATCCATATAAATTTCTCCATTCTAGTATGCAAATAACCCCCTTCCTCACCCTAATATGAAACTCTAAAATCTCTATGAATCTTTCACTGCTTTTCTTTCTACAAACCATTTCAATAACCCAATACACATCCTAGAAATGCTTGAAAACATTTCTTATATGATCTGATCTCACCTTCTCTAGCCAGCCCTCATTGATTTCAACCTTTCCAAACCCATATCAAAACCAAATAACCATGAAACCTTTCCTAGATACAAATCAAATCTAACATCATAAGCAAAGATGACAGTTTTTGAATCTATCCATTGTGCACCAATACTAGTTTTTGAAAATCTAACCATTAAATTTCATGTTACTTATATTCTTAATATGCATATCAACTTTCATTCAAATCGAATATTATTTACTATTCAATCAATAAACTTATTTTTTATACACAATTTTATATCACAAAATTTTGAAATTTTAATATTTGTTTGATGACAAAACAACTGATCTTTGATCTTCTTGAAATTTTATAAGCATGAAGGATATAATAAGCATACAATTCAACGGTTAGGTTTTTAAGATTTACACATAATATAAAAATATATGAAGAGTTTGGAGAGAAACTTCTTTCATCATATATGAGACAATTGTTGGAAAATCATTAGTTGGTTTCTAACAAAAAGATATTACGACTCGCTCAACTTTTGCTCTCTCTCTTTCAATCTCTCAATCACTCAACAACCCCTTGGGAACTCTAGACTTTGGGATTAGACAAAAAATTTGATCCGAACCTTTGTATATGGTCTTTAAAAAAAAAAGGTTCATAAAAAATTTAACTTTGCAGCTCATGCATTATCACACCAGTCCAAATCGCCTAGATTTTTCAATGCCAAATGTACATAAGGAATTATAACAATAAAAGTATTTCCACATTTTAAAGATAATTATAAGTTTACATCTAAACTCAACAAACGTGTACAATTGTACACATTTGTTGAGTTTGAAATGTAGGATTTACATCGCTAGTATTGTATAAACTAAGAATTTTCTTTTTATATATATATATATATATATATATTTTTTTTTTTGTGACAACGAGCTTCATGTGGCTCATCCAAATAATCTCTCCCATTTAAGTCTTTGACATTCTCATCAAAGTGCATCTTACACTGTATAGTTCCCCCAAACCACCTGGCATTACTAACTTGAACCACATGATATTACAAGATGGATCCGACCCCAAAGCCAGCTTCGACATCACTTCCCAAACGCACACTAAATCTATATCTTCAGGTTGTGCTTCGGGCAATCCACAATAAAGAACATGTTATAATGGTCTTCAACTCAAATTTTATCACAGAACTTGGGCTTACACAAGCAACTTTAAAAAATACAAGGTTTCGTCAAGGAGCTTTACAAAACCCAACTTCACCAACTTGTTGAAAGAAATCCAATGCACCTTTGAGACTCTTTGCTTTAACACATTTCAATGGCCATGATAAGAGGAAGAAAAGCTCAAAACTAGACCTTATCTCTCGCACTTGCGTGTTCTTTTTGTTTTTGTATATATGGTCCTCTATGTGTACGCTAGAAGTTCCCTTGGGAGAGCTTGGGCCAAAAAAAAAAAGAAAAAAGAAAATAAGCCTTAATGAGTCAAGACCAAACAAGACCTAACTTTTTTCTCAAAAAAAAAAAGACCCAACATGTGTGTTAACTTCATTTTTGTATATATTGGGCGAAAATGGCCAACTGGCCTTAAAAACCAAACAATCTAGTTAGTAGGCTTTCGTTTGAAACATATTTCGTTAATAGCATCTCGAGCCTCAGAGGCTCGATTTTGGTCTCAAAATCGAGCCTTTGAGCCTCGATTTTCTTGTGTGATGTGGCCTGTACACGGTGGAATGGTCCAGCTGGAAATCGAGTCTTTTAGACTCGATTTCCACGTGTATTCCAGACTGAAATCGAGTCTTAGAGACTCGGTTTCCAATTGGGGATTTTCAAATTTAACGTCTTCGTCTATTGCATTTGTCTCACTTTCACTCACACTCACGCTCACACCCTCTCACTCTCACACAAACCAGAGCGCTCTCACTCTCTCACCCTCAGTCTTACATTTTCATTTCCCACACTCACAAAACTCTCTCATTTTCTCTCTATCTCTCACACGGCCTCTGACATTCACACACGCTCACACACACACAGAACCCCGCCGGCGTCGACGAGCAGAGCCCAGCCCAGCCCAGCGACGACGCCGACGAGGCTGAGCCCAGCCATCGGCTCCTCTCCTCGTCGATCTCTCTCTCCCTCACTAGGAGATCCTTTCTCCTTTTCTCCCTCTCTCTCATTACCACCCCCATACCCATTCCGATTTTGGTTGGTAAGTTTTTTATATGATTTTTTGTTTTGATTAATGTGAAATTTTGGGTTTGGATTTGGATACTTAACATCTAGGTTATTTATTTAATTTTCAGTTTTGATTTTTGTGAAATTTGGGTTTGGATTTTGTGGTAGATACTTTATTTAATTTTTATTTTATGATTTTTATGAAATTTGGGTTTGGATTTGGTGAGTGCAGATGACATTCTTGCTTGGATAGTGCATATTGTTGCTGCCATCCTTAAGACTTTCCAAATTTCTGGCTTCAGGTTAGATTGTTATTGCTGATTAGGATTATAGCTTATACGAGAGAATTGTATATCTCATTAGGCTCATTTGCTTGTCTATTAGGAGCTTAGAACTTACAAGTTTATATGAAATAGTTATCTCATATATTTATAGTGCTTGCGTACCATTACAAATTACTAAATTATATGCATATAAAAAAGCACTTAGTAGTTTGCTATTGAAGAAACAAATTACATAGTCTTTTTTCAGTTATGAATTTTGGTTGATTGGTTATGCTTTAGGTTTTTCGGTTAGGAATGGTATTGTGTCAAACTTGGAGAGTCTTTTCTTTAAGGGAGCTGCATGCAGCTACAAACAATTTTAATTATGATAACAAGCTTGGAGAAGGGGGATTCGGCAGTGTTTACTGGGGTCAGCTTATGGTAGTTTGTCACACCCTTTTTTGCTGGTCTTGAATATTGAAGTTGATCAATAGGAAATTAGCAATACACTTGTGACTATAAGAAAATGGCAATAAAGCTAAACAGCCATGTGACCTTTGTTTACTTTCTTCCATTCTTGTCAAACATTTAATTATCTTTTATTTTAGAAAGAATACTTAACAAGGAATGTATTTTAAATGTTCAAAATTTTAAATGAAATGCATGCTTGAAAGGTAAATTTCAAATGTGACCCGATAAAATATTGTATAAAAACATCATCTTCCAAATGAGCGGTATGGATAGTAAACATTGCAATTAAGACTCATAGCTTGCTCTAGCAATCATTCACTTCTAACTGTATAGTCTAGGAGGTCATGCACTTACATATATTGGAGGCTGAATAGTATGAATTGCGCTGGTCAATTGTAAGTTGTGTTGTTGTTGTTAATGGTGATTGTCTCTGTAGATTCTGGTTAGTTTCCAATGTCTACTTGGTTGAGGCTTATATTCAAACATTGAAGTGAAAGAAAAATCAGATTATTACCAGTATTATTATACTCTTTAAAAAAAAAAAAAAAGATTGTTTCAAAGAAAAAAAAAGGAAATCAAGTTTATGAAATGGAGTGAATGTGAGGTGGCGCAACCCTATCCTTCCACCCCTGTTATTTTACTTTATTCAATTTTTATATTAGAGGATAAAAAGGAGGATTGTGAAATCCATTCAAAAGTGAGATAGCACGTATTAAAAAAATGAGGAAGAGATGCCCAACATGATTTGAGTATGTACAACAAATCTCAAATGCATTAATGAGAAAGAGAGGCTTGATTTCATTTTGAATGAATGAAAAGGGTAAGAGGGATGTTCGAGTAGTAAAGACGGATATGATAAAACAAAGAGGTAACTGAAGAATCTGGCCTTAGGGTGGAATGGCCAAGAAAGATACCTAGCTGACAATGGAATAACGGATCAACCCCAGTTAGTTGGAATCAAGGTGAGAGACAAGAGTTGAGTGGAGTACTGATCATAACAGACTTTGTAATAATACCAATAGATCCAGACTTGTAACCCAAGTATGTATTAATTGATCTTCTAGGTTTTATATATATATATATATATATATATATATATTTATGGGGCAACCATAAAACCTGCCATTGCACCCAATCCTGCTTGGGGCATTGTAGTTTCTTGAATCCAGTCCAACCTTATTTCAAACCTGTGTGAGTTCACACCACTAGAGGAGGTGGGGTGGAGCCTCGGTGTCAGAACATGGTGATGGTCTCTTCGAGTTATATGAAATTACATTACAGATGCTTTTTAGGTCTAAACCAGTGATTGATTTTTCCTAGTGTCAGCATTGCTTTCCAACAGACTAGAATGTCAATTTAGATTGCTCGAGCTGGAACATTCTTTACTTCCATGGCAAGAAGTTTAGTTAGTTAAAAGCTTTTTCCTATTTCTTTCCAATATATTATGTTTTAGCGAGGCAGGATTTTCATTGAATGAATTAAACACTGACTTACATCTATGTCATCAAACTTTAACTTGCATATAACAAAAAAATATGACATTTGAGCTCTCTAGTTCGACTGGCACCTCCTCCCCTTATAAGTTCTAGGTGGACGGTGAAGTCTTGGGCTCAAGACATATTGGATGCATATGTAAACTTACTTACCAACAATGTTTTTTTGATACATTTTAAGTTGGGCGTGGGGATTTAAACCCTAGATGTCTCTGTTGGAAACACCAAGCAATGCCATTGAACTATAAGGCTTCTTGGCAAAAGTAGTGAGTGAATCAAAGTTAAATTATTATTAAATAAAATGCATTACTATAGCCGCAATAGACCTTGTCAAGGTCCTTAACAATTTTAGCCTTTGGTGAAGAATTCTCCTCATATTTTGAGAAAAATACACCTATTTCCTGGGCTGCAATTTATAAATAGGAAGTCAAAAATTGTCAAACAACTAATTACTTTCAGGTAGAGGAATAACAAATTCATTTTCCTCACATTGACAACAACACGTGCGCACACATAGAGTTAGTGAATAAAGTACCTCTTGACCCTCCACCAAGTAATTTGCACATGTGGTCTAATGCTTCTCGTTCTTGTCGACTCTTCTCTTCCTTTGAAATCCCATCTGAAGGTGTAATGTCCCCAACAATGGCTATTCAAAAAAAATTTCACAAGGTAAAAATAACTTTTAATTGTTCACCAAGAGAATTTACTAAAGAAAAGCACAAATAAGTAGAGATTATACAATGATCCTCATAAATCACGACTAATAGAACTTTTAAACATTTAAGGTCACATAATTGTAGTGTACTTGTAAAAGGATTAGTTCAATTTGCTGCAATATCATATGGATCCAATCCACTTACGTGTGGCTTTGGACCATTATTCAATATAGGGGAAAAAATGGGAAGGTTATGAACACCTAAGTGTTCTCATTGGAGTATAGTAATTCTAGTTAGACCTAAGTGATCTCATTGAGATTCTAATCAGCAAGTTTATATAGCTAGTAAAATATTAAATTATCATATTTTTGTTTTATTTAGCTCAGAAAAAACTTTTGCACCATCATATCTATGTTTACTTGCAATGTCAATATTACGTGCTAATTGCTTATCATTCTTGTGCAGTATGGATGCTGCAAATGCTGGACGGATTGACCATACACGGCCTGGCCCTATTGACGATTCGGTGTTAACGTTGCAGTCCACCCATCGATCAGAAGCTATTTGGAATGGGCAGGTACAATACAGCAGTAAATATTTATGTAAAATGTACACATATTTAATTCATACAATATACATGCAGACGTTTCTCATATGTTAATCCAAGGATTCGTTTTGTGCAGGATCCAGGGGCCCTTACTTGCCGTGGCCGTACTGAAGAGTTCTCCAACCGAGAACCAATGGTAGATGATCGAGTTGTTGATATTATTAAGGCATTGGGCTTGGAGGGACTGCTGAGGCAGCCGGGTAGAGAGCTTGACCACGGCCTAATTACAGCCTTAGTGGAGCGATGGCGGCCCGAGACTCACACCTTCCACATGCCACATGGTGAGATGACCATTACATTGCAGGATGTGGAGGTGATTCTCGGGCTTCCTATCGATGGTGACGCTGTAACAGGGAGCACACAGAAAACTTGGACGGCTGTGTGCGAGGAGTTCCTTGGCTTTCAACCTATAACTCAAGACCAGCATAAGGAACTTCATGGCCAAAGGATTCTCATCAAACGGCTTTTGGAGCAAGTTGCTAATCCATTGCCGCCTAATGCCGAAGAGGATGAGCTGCATAAGTACGCACGATGCTATATCCTAGCGCTACTAGGGGACACAATATTCATGGACAAATCTGGCGATAGGGTGCATCTAATGTGGGTGCAGCAGTTGGAAGACCTTCGCAACCCACGAAGGTACAGTTGGGGGAGTGCTTGCCTTGCATGGTTGTACCGAGAGCTATGCAGGGCAAGCCATAAGGAAACCAGTCAAATCGGTGGATGCTTACTGTTGCTGCAGTATTGGGTATGGGCCAGGTTCCCTTATTTGTGCCCGGCAATTGAGCGTGGCCCACCAGCAGGCGCTTATGGTCCTCCAGCGCGTGGTCCTCTATACCTGAAGTAAGTATCTACCTTATAAGGATTATTTCTTATTGTAGTGATATTATTAATTGCCTAGTTTTTATCTATAACATTATCTTAGTAGTTATATGTGATAACATTATAGTTTTAGTCATGACATTATCTTAGTAGGAAAGTTATAAATATTGATCTTTTGTTCTTGACAACACTTGTAGGTGGGCGTGAGTCCCAAACAAGAAAAACAGGCCTGCCCACATCTTCAGGGATAGGTATCGCCAGCAAATAGCTTCAATGCTGCCAAGCCAGGTATGAAAATGCCTTGTTTAATATGTTAACATGTTTACGAACAAGATATATGTTTGGTGAATTTTGAAATATAAACATAGTTGCCTAATATGTTGCGTACTTGTTTTTGGGCTACTGTAGGTGGTGTGGCAGCCATATGAAGCTGATTTTGAGCACCTTCCGCCATGGTGCGTTGCAGGGAGGGCTGTGTGGACGGCAACGGTGTCGCTTGTATGTTTCCACCTAGTAGAGATACATACACCGGATCGTGTCGTTCGTCAATTTGGGATGATCCAAGAAATTCCCGAAGATGTTAACACTGACCCCGTGCTTCATGCCATTGATTTGAGAGGGAAGGTGGGCGTTGATTGGATGCGGAAACATGCTCTGCATTTACTAAATTGGGGTAACCGCCTTCAACGGTGTTGTCAAGGAGTGCTTGGTGATATGCCTCCACAGCATGAGTACTTCGGATGGTTCAAAAGGGTGACTCGGAGGTTCATTGATGTTCCTGGTGCTACATTGACTATACTGGTAACTTCTCCACATCTTGTACATTTTACCGTACTCCTTAGCATGAAAACAGTTGAAGCTAGCAAATTAGTGATCAACACGTGTCATTTCATCTCTGTCCTGGCTTTCCATTGTCACCTTAAGCTCCCTACAAACTGGTCCTGCTAGCAAATTAGTGATCAAATATCAATCCTGTGTATCCATCGAAAGCCAACTTTATTGAGATTATAGACACTTGAAGCTTGTTCTTTTAACATGTCCTTCGCATTTTCTAATTTAAAAGAAGACACTTCACAATTCACATCATGTCATATATTTCATCATTTCATTGTTGATACTCTTTAAACAATTATCAAATATGTATTTCAAGTAGTAGAAGCACAAGATTAGTAGAAGTTTTGCCATTTCAAAAAACAACTCTTTCAAACCTGCAAACAAAGCCTTACCTGCCATTTACTTCAAGGATATACCACCTTATAAGATATAAAGAAAAAATGTGCATAGATCCGCATTACTAGAGAATCAGTATCACCTTGAATAACTCATGTACATAAATATTTTTTTTTTTAAAGTCCATAATTTTGCAAATATTCAGTGAATTATCCACTGAGTATCTAAGCTCATATGGCTATGAGCACCAAAACGTTGGAGGGTTTTCAATACCACTTCCAGGAAGCACTCACTTTTCACAAACACCAAAGGAAGCACTAAACTTTTTCGTTCATTATTTTTTAAGAAGTAACTCTAAAATTTTAGGTTAAACCCATCACAGTCCAGCTTACTCACAATCATTTGAAAGCCTTTCAAATGATATTTTCTGGCCATCAAAATATGACCAAAAATTTTGCTCAATCTATCCATCTCACAAAAAACCCATTAACTATTTTTCAACTACCAGTCAATAACCCTCATTAATTCCACCAAATTAGTAATCAAATGGTTCAATTTTACTTAGTATTAGCAAAGCTCATCTTTTGGTTTGTAGTATACAATAAAAGATGTCTTTTTTTGGTCAGATAAAATACTAAAAACGCTTGAGAGAAACATAGACTCACCGCAAAAGCTTTGTTGAAGGTGATGAAATAGGGAAACTGCTGCTGTAATGTAATGAGCCGGTGTACAACTGTGAAGAAATCAAGTCAAATTTTGGAGCTCATGATTTTTTGGGCCTGAAGTCCAAAAAAATAATTACTTTTAAATTATTTTTGTAAATGAATTAAACTCTATTTGGATATCTTGGGAAAAAAAAAATACATCGTATTACGTTAGTTTTTGGCGAAAATGGCCAAGTGGCCTTAAAAACGAAACTATCCAGTTAGTACGCTCTCTTTAGAACATGATTTAGGTGGTCCAATGTATGCTTAGCATCAAAGAAGTAGGTTAAAGTTGTTTTCTACGTAAGATTCCTTATAGAGAACTTTATTTGTTTACGTTATAGAGAACTTTGTTGATTTCAAAATCTAATTTCAAAATCGAAGGTCATATTTCTTATTTCAGCCGTTAGAGTTATGGTATATATTCTTCTTCCCAATTTTTTATGGAATAACTTCAATTGCCCTACAAGCAGAGGGCCTATAAAACATTGATTGTTCATTCGTACATACATAAACTGTATTGCATTACTAATATACTTAGTTTTTCCATGTGCAGATTGAAGGATACCTCCGTTTGTTGAGCCGTCACCCGGTGGGCACGGAGGACCACCAGGATATTATAGATGTGCTGACTGCAGTACAGGCGATTGGCCGTGTACAACCTCGGGACCCTGAGGTCCTGAATGAGGAGGCAGCTACTCCTGCCGCAGCAGCTACTCCTGCCGCAGCAGTTACTCAGAGGCCAAGCATTACTGAGAGCCCAAGCACGAGCATAGCTCCCACTAGACGTTTGCGTGTTCGTACCCCTCGAGTTGTCCCTACCTCTGAGCCCCCTCCACCCACCCCACATCCATCCCTTAGCCCCACAATCCCTTCACCCACCCTACATCCATCTCGTAGTCCCACCATCCCCCCATTGACTCCACATCCTTCTGTTGGGCCTGACATTCCTCCACCCACCCCACGGTCATTTCCCGATGTGTCACCCATTCCATCCTTTGACTTGGGTATTCATCTAACCCCACCTGACATACAGCAGGAGCCACCCTCTGGCAGTATGTCTACTGGCCCTTCATCAGCCATCACCCCACCCCATGTTCATGTTGAGGAAGCTAGTGGGTTACCTGTTCAACAAGAAGGTCGGCCGAAACGCATATCAAAGGCACCTCCTTGTGGGACAGGAGGGCATAAACATGGACACAACGCTGGGCCCGAGGCATCTGACGAAGGACATGCAAGACCTCCTCCTTATTATACGAGACGGCAGAAGGTCCAAAAAAGGTAACTGAAATGATACATTTTCAAAGTTTATTTAACAATATATGACCAACTAAAAAGCATTATTTGTCATATAATAATTACTTAATCATTATGGTTTGTTCATTAATTATGTTCATGAAGATGATGATGGTATGAAAAGGCCGGAAGCACCAAAATTCAAGTTCAGCACAATAAAAGTACCAAGAAATAACCTTTCCAATGCCAATAAGCTTGGAGGAGGCAGCTTTTAGGTCGATTCTCAAGGCCGAGCAAGCCCCTCTCGATCTCTGGCTTATCATCGTTGTCAGTTCCCTTACTTTTTTATTTTATTTTAATTTCCCCCAAATTCACTCAAATTTTTCACTAGTACTAGTACTAGTAGTAATTTTATTTATTTTTGTAAATGATGATGCATTGCAGAGGGAGTACTTCGAACAAGGAAAAGTTGAACAATTCCGTCAAATTTTGGAGGAAGGTTCAGGCCCTGGTAATTTTGTCTCCGACTCCATGATGCTTCTTAGGTTATTTTTCATAGTGTTATTTGATCTGGTCATATAATAATAATAATTGAAATTGTTTTTGTGCAGAAATTGATGAGTATTATTCGGATGTTAGATATGAGAGGATTGCCATCTTAAATGCTTTAGGGGCTTAGATAGCTACCTTGGAAAGATTTAGACGAAACAAAGAGAAAAGGAGGAACATTTCATTTTGGCTACTCAATACTATAACAAAGCATCTAGGATCGACATGCATGAGCCTTCTACTTGGGTTGGCAAAGGTCAAGTCTTTCATACATACATACATACATACATACATACATACTTGTTGTTGATGTGGAACTCTTCAACTAAACAATTACTACTTACTTACTTACTATATGGATAGTCCTATTTTCCTTTGATGCATCGGTCTTGTTTAACCTCCCCACAACAATGATTGACTGTTTTCACTATTTATTTGTAAGATTTTTTTATCACAACCTGTGAAATGTACATAATTCTTTTCATCCTAAAATGTGTTTCTTTGTTAAGCTCTCTGGAAGATGCTGGTTTTCAGTATATGCAAGTTACCTGTACTGTTATTCTTCTTGAACGAGTGTCTCTTAAATTCTCAAAACTAGGTGCTATGTTGCTTTTCACTGACAGATTGAGCCATGTTTTAGATTAGAGGTCACTGCATGAATACTTTTTAAAAAATTTATGCTGCTGCTGCTTACAGGTCAGCTTTTACTGGCTAAGGGTGATGTAGAACAGGCATTTGCTGCTTTTAAGATTGTATTAGATGGAGATCGTGATAATGTTCCAGCTCTTCTGGGTCAGGTATGTTCAATTTTGCTATTCCTTTCTTGTTTGAGGATCACCTTGCTCTGCCCTTAATTGTAAATTTTGTAACATTATTGTCCTGTAGTGAACCATAGTTGGTCAAATTGAAAGTTTTTGTTTCCATGCATTGAAAATTTGTTCTCTCACGAAAATCTCCATCTATTTTCCTAACCTGGTATGTTAGACATTCTAGATGATAATGTGATGCTAACTTTGCCCAAAAAAGCCTTTTCTTTATTACTTGTGGCATTTTTGCAATGCAATACTCTTTTCACTATTTTAGTCTGTCTAGGAGTTTATTGTCTTTGAAATAATTCTTTAAATATTTGTCAATTATTTCATTTGGTATTTAGCTAACCCTTAGTTGAGCTTGAGGCTGACTTGAATTTATGATAGGTTTAATGTATACCATATGTCCTCTCCACATCTTGCGTACTTGAGGGGTTCATGTGCCATGTGCATGGGACTCTCACTAGCAAAAAGTGTGATGTAGAAATGGAAGTTGAGAACATTGGGGTTGGGGTGTAGGGGTGACCCTAATGGTAAATAACACCATTAGAGCTAAATTTCACTTAAGGACTAGGAGCTTCTTCAACTATTTATGATGAAAAACTGGGTCAGCCTGGAGAGGCCATATTGGGGCATGATTTGATATGTTTGGTGCACACATGCTTCCTCCGTTGTAAATAACTTGCTTTGGATATTTGCCATTTTGCAGGCA
The DNA here is from genome assembly GCF_001633185.2 of Quercus lobata. Lineage (NCBI taxonomy): Eukaryota > Viridiplantae > Streptophyta > Magnoliopsida > Fagales > Fagaceae > Quercus > Quercus lobata. Next base: position 55,300,692 of record NC_044904.1, read on the forward strand.
TGTGTTGAGTTCAATCGTGGACGCTACAGTGAGTCTTTGGAGCTGTACAAGGTTTGTTATTTTCATGTTATATTGCCAATGGAAAGCAATGTGCACCTTAATAGTCTCTGATTTTATGTGCATGCATACATACATACATATTGATGTTGGACAAAATGGGGAATTTGTTTACTTGCACTTGTGGCGGGATAAGATTTAGGAGGATTTGTCTCTGATTTACAGTTGAAGAAAGGGTTAGGGCTCTGTCTCTCTCTCTCTCTCTCTCTATATATATATATATATGTATGTATGTATAGAAAATAAAGAAATTGGTAGTGTTCAGGGCTGTATGAACAGTACCTGTGAACTACTCAAGAAAGAGAAGAAGAAGTAAAAAAATAAGAGAAAGGGGGAAAAATAATAATAAATCAATAAGACTAACATGGCTCCGTACTAAAAACACTCAATATATATATATATATATATATATATATTTTTAATGTTCTCCATCTATTATTTGAGTACATTGAGCACAATATATGTAAGGAATATTTCTTGTACTAACACACATATATACAGGGACTCTTTCTTGTACTAGTAGTATTAAGAATCCTAGTATGACTTGTAAACTAAAAACGTAAGAAGGTAATAAATAATAACTACTAAAAGAATTACTTAGACCCAAAGAAAATAAAACCGAAGGCACTTTGGATCTCTTAGGAAAAAGAATTTTTTTTAAAACACTAATAATGCTTTATTGAAAATAAAAAGAGATTGAAAAAAGAAGCCCAAGTGCACAGGCAATGTACTGAGGATATAACAAAGAGTCAAATCTCTTAGAAAATCTAGACTCAACTAAATTACCAAAATACTCTTAATTCATAGAGATTACAGTTTTGTGCTTGAATACAAAATTGACCATAACTTGTTCAATAAAAACCCAAATTAAACACTGTAACCCTAGAACACATACGACTAGACTTTTAAAACCACAAGATTTTCACTTCAATTGCACTTCACACACGGGCCTCATAAAATAGATCTTGTATTAATGAATCTGCGTGGTAACTAATAAATCTTCCATGGCTGCATCACATGCAAACATACATACATACATAACACCACACACAAGTAGATATACATAAATACAACAAAGATGCATGCAATCAATTGATAGGGATCATCACTAGCCCTCTGCATAACATTATATTGATGTATTTGTACTTTACAGATATGTTCTCAGCAATGTACATGAGTTTGATGTTGCTCTTGACCTGTAATATTGGAACTCTTGTAAGAGGGCATTGATAGTGCATCCCAGATGTCCTGCGGCTGTAAGACTTGGCATAGGTCTCTGTCGCTACAAACTAGGTCAATTTGATAAAGCTCGGCAGGCATTTGCGAGGGTTTTGCAGGCATGTATCATCTTTTATATACAAATTGATTTTAATAAAATCTACAGCACATGCTGCAAGTTTTCGCTAATTCTGTTATCAACTTGTTTTATTTATTTTCATCTATGTTTAATTGTTTATAGATTTCTCAACTAGTTTCTGTAATAATTGTCTGATGTTTCATGACCTTGTCCATATATTATTTCATTTGGTAGGTTTTGCTTAATTCCTTTGTTCGTTCTTTGCAGTATCCAGACTATGTTGATGCTTATCTGAGAGTTGCTGCCATTGCAAAAGCACGAAACAATGTTCAATTAAGCATCGAACTGGTTGTTAACTTGTTATTAACCATATAACTTTACTGCTTCTGGGTCATTTATTATTATAATATATATAGTGTATATTTTTAACTTATAAGCATTATAAATAACCCTTCTCTGATGAATATCCAGGAGAGGACAATACAGATTCAATTCTAAATACACTCCTTACATGCTCGGTGAGTTAGTGATGCAGGGAGTACAAGAAAACAAATTATTTTTGAATTGATTATTTTCATCTTGTACTTATTTGAGATACCTGATCTCATATTTGAATTTTTAAATTGAATTTGTGCGTTAATGCTATTGAGGATTTTTTTCCAATGCAACGTAATTGTGTCTTCATGTAACCTTGAAGCCATTAAAAACAACCTCTACGAATTGTTTGAGACAGTACAATTTGAATATAAAATCTCCGATTTAAGAGTTTTCTCTAAAGCTTGGTTGTGAAGCCTAGGATTTTCTTCCCTCCCACCCCTCCCCTTTTTTATTTCTTATTGATGCAAACCCGTTTTATAGCGTACTCGAAGTCTTTGTCATAGCCCAAAACTGTGAAAACCACCACTGAACCCACACACCCCACAGTCAAGATAAGGTTGTATAATTTATTCCACCCATTGATATGATCATTCTAAATGAATTTAATACAGTGGGACAACAAGCTTCTTTGGTTTTAGTACAACTTCAAGTGCTCCAAGAGTTTTTGCAAGTGTTAATTGCAAAAGTTCTTATCATAAGTACTTCAAATTTGAGGTCTTCACCAACCAAGGTGTGATGCCGGGGGTACAACCAAAATAATTTTAGATTTTTACTCATTTTATACATGATACCAGTTATTAATTATTGAATTCAAATTTGGGCTTCAATATTGTTGAGGATCTAATGGGATGTAATTGTGACCTTATTTAATCCTTGAAGCCCTAAAAATGAGGCTGGGGGTGGGGGGAGAATCTGCTATAGGTATAGTTTGAGACAATTTTGAATTAAAAAAAAAGAAAAAGTTAAAAGAGTTTTCTCTATAGCTTTGGTGATTCCAAGCACCCATAGGTGGTGTACCCTAAGATTTTCTTTTTCTCATTTTAATTCTTATTCATGCAAACCCATTTTGCATCACCTATTAATAGCTTCCTAATTCTCAGATGATGTAGTTCCTACTCCTGTCTTGGCTACATAGTACCATGGTATTCCCTGTTCTCTTCATGTAGATTCTATTTGTATGAACTAAATGATATTGTTTAACTCCAAATGCATTTTTTTAAGTAATAAATTAAATAAATATTTTTATTATATTATTTTTGTCTAAATATTAAAATATATGTGTATGTATTATTCTTTATAACTAAATAATATAAAATAATAATTACATAAGTAAGTTCTTTTTTTTTTGTTGGTTTTTGGAATCTGCACTTGAAGTGACCAAAGAAATTATTAATAAGTACATTTACAATAATGAAGCAAATTGAGAAAGAATTGATAAAACATATAAAGTACAATTGACTTCAACTATATGAAAGGTCCATCTGTACTATTACTAAAAAATTCCCAGATTTTTTGGGACTTATCTTGCTTGTTACAAGCATATTTATTCTAGAAATTATCACAAACTGCCAATGTGCTGTAGCTCAATTAGCATCTCCTCCCCTTAAGAAGTTTTAGGTAGAGGATGAGGTTGTGGATTCAGGACCCAGGTGCGTGTATAACTTAACAATAAAAAAAAAATGGAAATTATCACAAACCCAACTCAGTAACCTGGTATTTTTGGACTCTTTAAAAATTGGGGATCATCTTTTCAAGAGAGGGGAGAGTGGGGAACCGTAAATATGGATGGTATTCACTTGTAAACTGTTCCAAGACTTACTTACGTTTCGCTCATTCCCTATATGGTTTGAGTGGCCTAATAAATTGTCTATCACATTGGACTGAAAATTCTCTTCTATGGCTTAATGATTGGCTACCTTGTTAGACCAGAATTTATTGTCTGTGGGCTGCCATATGATTCTATTGTGAACATACTAGTGCTTCACCTTTCACAACTTGAATTAATCTGCCATTTGGGGTTATCTATTTCTGACCTTTATATTAATTATTTTTCAGACTCTTGAAACATCTCCTCAAGAACAGCAACATATTGATTCTGATAATTACTCTTTGGATTGTGATGGGAGCTTTCTGGATGGGTTCTCTGATGTTGACAGTTGGTCTGACAATGAGGTAGAGATTTTTTATTTTTTATTTTTTTGGGCTAAACTAATTACTTAGATTATGTTTACTGTATGGACTTCTGAACCAATTTTCATCTAATATACCCTTCTGCAAATATGAGCCCACCAGCAACTCTTTATTATGCATGGCTTCCTAGTGGCTCTTGTCTTCCTACCCACCTACATGGAAATATAATTCTGCAATATTGTTGAAAGTTGTGCAATCATTGATGCACATACGAGGGACATGTAGGATCATGACAATTGCAATTACGTTTTTTGTTTTTTGTTTTGTTTTGTTTTGTTTTTTGTTTTTTTTTTTTTTGGTTGCTGATAATATGCATATACATTGGATCTATCTTGCAGGAAATCACAAATACCGTGTTTGATGAGGATAATAAATTGTCATCCTTAATGAGTATGGGGTACACAAGAGATGAGGCTTCAATAGCAATGGAGAGATGTGGTGTGTATTTCAGTGTTATGCATATTTTGAAATGGTTTAGTTTTTTTCTCATTTTTGTCCTGATCATGTCATATCTTGTGAAGATGTAAGCTTGAGTTTCCCACACCCCAACTACGACCCATAGTGGGGAAAAATTCTTAAGAAGATTTAAGCTTTGGGTTTTTTACACCCTAACAGCCCTGGAAAATTAAAGCAAAGGATCTAGCTGTGTCAGTCAAGTACTCTAGCTATGCTGCATTGCTGCTTGTATTTTATCAATGCTCATTTTGCATAATCCATATCTCACATGACAAGGTATTGGTTGGAGTGTTTAAATTGTTCATCATTAATATTGGTCATTGACACTTTGTTTGGGAGTTCATAAAGGAATGGACTGAGTAAATCATAAAGGAATGGAATAGAATAGAATAGAATGCATTTAAGTAACAGAAAGGAATGGAAAAGAAAGGAATGAAGTAACATTGTTTAGAGGTTTTCAAATAAAGGGATGCAAAGGAATGAGGGGTAAGTAACCTTGTTTGGGAGTAATATAGAGGGAAATGCATGACATCATTTAATCACAATTTTAATATTAGACCCTGGTTTTAAAATGAAGGGCTGAATATATAAGGGTATTTTTTCCATTTATTCATCTTAACATTGTCATTTCAATTACACTTATTTTATAAACATATTGCTTCTTAACAACATTTAGAGAGGCTATGCCTCATGAAGTTGGGGACTTTGAAAATGTGTTGTATGATTATGTTGTTTATCAGGACCGTATCTATTTTTGAACTTTGCTCTGTACGTAGGGTCCAAGGAAACTGATGAAAAGGCTACGAGGTTCTGAAGTTGGATATCTTGGACTGTTGGACGCCAGAAAATCACTATCGATGGACTGAATCTAAGTGTTAAACATTTCTAGGTTTAGACCATCGATAATGATTTTCTGGAGTCCAACCGTCCAAGCTATCAAACTTCAAAACCTCGTCAGCCTTTTCATCAGTTTCGTTGGACCCTACCTCTGAGGTCCACGAAAATGGAGGTGTATCATAAGAAGTCGGGTAGGTGTATTCAATCGATAAGTGGACCAAATGGGGACTGTATGCCCGTCAACTACTCCAGCTCAGTACATGGTCTTCTTCTTCGGGCTCTATCTGGTTGCTTTGGGGACTGGTGGGATCAAACCTTGTGTTGATCAGTACTGCCTTGATGATTTAGGTTAGTTTTTATTGCGTGTAGCGCTGCTGCTTGGTTTTCTTTCCTTTTTGGGTGGACATCATACTATGTTGCTTTTGTCATGGTTTTATTTCTGCGCAAACGGCTTCTCATTTATTGAAATATCTTTGATATGGGTAGGAGCTGGCAGAACCATCGATAAGAGATGCATTTTTTTCTTGCATTCAACAAGGTGCAGATCATGTGATTGTAAGCCCATTTTTTCTCTTCCTTGGACGACACTGGCATCAGGTAGCTCGGCTTACTTTCCTCTGGTGCCTTGATTATAGATATATTGTACCGAATTGGTGACTACATTGATTTTTTCTTTCTATTTTAATAAATATGCTTTGTGTCACTTTACAGGATATTCTTTCGTTAGCTGCTGAAGCTGCAAAAGAACACCCTGATGTGTCATATATTCTTTCTGCTGTTTATGCCCAGATGTGTACAATGTTTGTGGAGCAAGGAATGATGATGGACACAAGCATTGGTTCTTTCACCATTCCCGCAGCCTCTCTCTCATCCTTTGATGTCATCAGTTTTATTTTTTGGGTCCCCATGTATGATAGGGTAATTATTCCAATTGCAAGGAAATTTTTTGCCAAGGAGCGAGATTGTATGACAAGGTTTATATTATGAGATTTGTATTACTGGAAAGGTTTGCTCTGTAGAAATTTGTATTACAAGATTTATATTATGAGATTGTATGCTGGGCATTTACAAAGTTGGACAGTAATGTTCTTGGTGTATTTTATAATAATGTTATATTTAATAATTTCAAAATGCAATACATTTTGTTTTTAATGTACTACATTCACGATTTTTATGCTCTTAGAACTAGTCTACATAGGTGATTACCGAATACAACCCTTTGAATCGAGTTTCTGGTTTACACCTACAGGAATGCAAAACAAATGCTAAAAAAAAAAAAAATTCCCCAGTGGAAATCGAGTTTTAAAAACTCGATTTCCAGTAATATATTTACGAAAATGCCACTTCAATTACAGGAATGCAAAACAAATGAAAAAAAAAAATTTTCCAGTGGAAATCGAGTTTTAGAAACTCGATTTCCAGTAATATATTTACAAAAATACCACTTCAATTACAGGAATGCAAAACAAATGAAAAAAAAAAAAAATTTTCCAGTGGAAATCGAGTTTTAGAAACTCGATTTTTAGTAATATATTTACAAAAATGCCGCTTCAATTAAAGTACTGCAAAACAAATGAAAAAAAAAAAAAAAATTTTCCCAGTGGAAATCGAGTTTTAGAAACTCGATTTCCAGTAATATATTTACAAAAATGCCGCTTCAATTACAGTACTGCAAAACAAATGAAAAACAAAAAAAAAAATTTCCCAGTGGAAATCGAGTTTTAGAAACTCGCTTTCCATATTTACAAGAATGCCACTTCAATTACAGGAAGGCAAAACAAATGAAAAAAAAAAAATTTTCCAGTGGAAGTCGAGTTTTAAAAACTCGATTTTCAGTAACATATTTACAAAAATGCCACTGCAATTACATTAATGCAAAACAAATGAAAAAAAAAAAAAAAATTTCCAGTGGAAATCGAGTTTTAGAAACTCGATTTCCAGTAATATATTTACAAGAATGCCACTTCAATTACAGGAATGCAAAACAAATGAAAAAAAAAAAAAAAAAAAACTTCCCAGTGGAAATCGAGTTTTAGAAACTCGATTTCCAATCGGGTGGCATTATCGCAAATAAATGACACTAACCAATTTACAAAAATGCCACTTCAATGGAAATCGAGTTTCTCAAACTCGATTTCCACTGGGCACTTTTCTACCAACCCGAGAGCAAAATTTTTTTAGGGGGAAGTGGGAGAGTAGAGTGCCCAGTGGAAATCGAGTTTGAGAAACTCGCTTTCCATTGAATGTGGCATTTTTGTAAATTGGTTTGTGTCATTTATTTGCGATAATGCCACCCGATTGGAAATCGAGTTTCTAAAACTCGATTTCCACTGGGAAGTTTTTTTTTTTTTCCGTTTGTTTTGCAGTCCTGTAGGTGTAAACCAGAATGACTTTTGTCCGTCCCCTACCATAGTAAAAGATATCCAGAACACATCACATGGTCAGCGGTAAAGAAGTAGATACAAGCATAATCACCAGTCAAGGAGAGAGTACATCAGATGCAAATAATTGGATTCAAACAATTACTATTCATGGGCATTTTAGTTGCCCTTAGCACACAAAAACAGTCAATACATTATCATCGGTTCAAACAAGGCCGCTGTGGTTGAAGTTGGCAAAGTAGTAGCTACATTGCCAATGCCATATCATTACATTACAGGCAAAAGCTGCACAACGCAATTCATGTAACGAGTACAATGGATAACAAATGTTCAATTAGCACAATATTTAGCAATTAACAAAATAAAAACTAAGTCAATACAACATAGTCGTCTAACACTTGTCCATACTGATACAACATACTCTACATAGTCACCTATAACATTTCCATACTGATACAACATAGTCTACATAGAATTTGCTGCACTTGTCCATACCGAACATAACCACAACTCCCACGTACAATGCCATTCAAAAATCCAGTCTCCGCTCGCCTGACAACCACGAAGGTACAGTTGTTAGTTTCCAAATGTGAAGAACAACAACCAAATGACATTCTGAGCATATTATATAAAAACAGTGACAACACTTGCCTAGTTTGCAGCACTACCACTTGTCGAAGCGCCATGGGAATTGGGACAGCATCTGCGGTTATGCCCCTCTTGATGACACACTCCACATCGTTGCCTTGGTTGAATCTCTCTCAAGTCCGGATCTTCCCTCTGGCTTCCCCGTTCTCGTTGTATCCCATCCATTTCATTCCTTAATCTTGACTTCACAGGACGACCTTTGCCCCGCAACAGCTGTGGGTTAGGCACCCATCGTGGTCCGCGAACATCCCTCCACAATGACTCTGATTTTGGCACCACAAAATGATGTGAATATGTCTGAATGGCGTTGTTCAAACTGTAACATGGGTCAATATAGCTTGTCGCATCGAGGTGCAAACCTTTAAGAACTTTAATTGCATGTGAACAAGGGATCTTCAAGTTTTGCCACTTCCCACAACCACATGTTTGCTCAATTACATGCACTTCATGACTGTGGTTTCCCCCTCCACCTCTATGATCGTTATACGGGGTAACCACTTGATATACACCAATTTCATGATTAAAATTCCTCAGAGTGTGTCCTGCAGTTTTCTGCTCATTTTTGTTATAGATCTTCATTGCATAATCACTCCACACCTTACCTTGAGAGAGATCAAAAAGAATTTTTTCATGTCGATCGTAGAAATATGCAACAAGTTTGGACCATGTGAACTCAACCATTGCAGCAATGGGCAAACCGCGGGCACCTTTAAGTACCCCATTAAAACACTCAGAGATATTGGTTATCATTGCCCCGTAACGTCTTCCACCATCCTGTGACTGGGTCCATTTATCAACATCCTCACTCATTAGATATGTGTAAGGCATATAGCGTAGGATGTGGCGATCAGTAGGGTCTACACCCCTCAGTAAATTAATCTCGGCCTCCTTAATGGTTTGCATTATGGACGTGAATTTTGCTTCATGAGTTGCATATCCAGCTTTCAAGGCCAATGCCTTTAAAGTCGGGTCCTTATATTTTGTGTTGAAGTTGCTAGCAACATGTCGAAGGCAATATCGATGATATACCTGTTCTCTTCCGTCCTCACCTATAGGCCACTCTCGAATGGCGCATTTGATACCTTTATGTCAGTCAGAAATAATGCAAATGCCATCCTCAGGTATGACATGCTCTATGGAAGTCCTAAGACACTCTAAAAACCAACCCCAACTAGGCCCTGACTCCTTGTCTACAACAGCAAAGGCGAGAGGCAAAACCTTTTGGTTAGCATCAGTTGCCATTGCAATCATCAACACCCCTTTGTATTTACCATACAAATGAGTCCCATCAATACTGATCACTGGCCTGCAATATTTGAATCCAGCAATGCATGGAGCAAATGCCCAATATACATAGTGAAGTACCGCAATACCTTCGTATGGCCTAGGTATGGTGTGATAGCTGTACTTGGTACCTGAGTCCTGATCCAAGTATGCCAACAACAATTTCCGCAACCTTTGGTAAGACTCCTCCCAATCCCCAAATATCTTAGCAATTGCCTTTTGTTTTGCGTCCCATACTTTATAGTAAGAAAGCTCATGATTATACTTAGTACGTATGATCTCCCAGAGCTCATCAATACGAGCAGTGTGATTTTGTCGCAATTTTTCCACAATTTCTGATGCAACAAAATTAGAATCCATCATTCTACCGTCTCTTTGCAGGCCAAAGGGTATACAAGTGTGTGGACCCACATAAGACGTGACCACCCACAGACCATTAAGTTTATTCTTCTTGAATGCCCCAACATACCACTTGCAGTTGTCATCAACGCATGCAACGCACAATTTTGTGGTGCTTGACCTCCGGGTTATAAAATTTCTATTATCATTTGCTGCGTATATTGTCAATGCACGTTTCACCGCCGATTTATTTGCAAAAGTCAATCCTTTACAAAAATGCATCCCATCTTACCAAGTACAAACAAATGGTTCTAATAGACGTGAAGGATCAAACATATTTTCCCAAGTATTTGCGTAGAATGAGTCGGCAGGAGGTCTGTAGCCAGTGGTCGTATTTGTATCACGCTGGATGCCAATATCATCGTCTGCATCATCTTCATCATGGAACTCCATATTTTCCTCTTCAAAATGGGGAACGACTTCATGGTCATCCACATCGTTCTCAAGCTCACCTCATTCAATCCTCTCTTCGTACTCATCCACACCATCAATACTTTCACCATCATTCATAGCATGATCTTCATCTTCGTCTTCGTCTTCAACATAGTCTTCGTCTTCGTCATCCTCCTCTAAATGTGTCTCTTGACAATGGAGGGTTTCACCAGTATTTACAACATGATCTTGAGATGGGAGCATATAATCTCCCATTGTATACCCTCCCATTGCAGTGCATCCATCATCAAGGGCTGTAAATTGTAAAGACGTAGTTGTTTGTTGCACCATCTCAGTATCAACTTCCGCAAGCGGCTCTGAACTTATGTACAACTCAGCAGCATTTACTTGGGGCATTTTCTGGATCCTATTAAACATCATCTTCACATGTTTGTCTTCTTTAATCGCCATATACCCGTAATTTATCCATTCATGTAGGACTTCTTGTGGGTAACGATAAATAATCTTGATGTCATACCAAGCAGAGTTCAAATTCAATTCGTCCATTATTTTCAACTTCAAATCATTCAACGTCATCAACTTACGACGTATCATCATGGGGTAGCATTGGATACCCGGCCCTGTAAATGGAAATCCCTCAATCCCCCCAGGATTGTTAAGAGGTCCACCGTAGTATACATTTATATCAATATTCTTCAGATGTTGTGAACCTATTAAAGAGTCAAGTATAATATGTTAGCGACATATTTTTTTTTTCATTTAACATCAATTACAAAACCTTTTCTATCTACTCAAAGTACAAAAATCACAAATTCTCACCCCACAATTGCATATACTCGCCCCACATCACATACAAACACACTCAATCATTATCATTTCGTACTCAAACAAATACAAAAACTAAAAACAAAACTCACCCCTATTACAAAATTTCAACTCAGCTCTAACTAATATAAATAAAAATATCAAACCAAATAACAAGAAAAATAGCCATGATAAAAGCCTAGCAATACAAATATATATCTACAATATTTTTTACTTGTTATAAAATCCTAGCAAATATATACATTAACTTGCAAAAATAGTCATGATAAAACCCTAACAATACAAATATATAACTACAATATTTTTTACTTGCTATAAAATCCTAGCAAATATATACATTAACTTGCAAAAATAGTCATGATAAAAGCCTAACAATACAAATATATATCTACAATATTTTTTACTTTGTATAAATCCTAGCAAATTATATACACTAACTTGCAAAATTAGTCATGATAAAAGCCTAACAATACAAATATATACCTAAATAAATTTTTTACTTTGTATAAAATCCTAGCAAATATATACACTTCCAAATATAACTTCTTACAAACCCCACATTTGCATATTCACATACAAACACACCCAATCATTATCATTTTTTTCCAAAATAAAATAAAAAATAAAAAATCATTAATTATACTAAAAAAAAAATAAAATAAAAAAACTAAACACACAACTCACCCCATTACAAACCTTCAAATCATTCTATCAAAAATATAAAAAACAATATCAAACCAAACAAAAAAAATTAATCATGATACACATACCCATAAAAAAACCTAATAATATATATATATATATATATGTATATATGTATATATATATATATATATATTATATATATTATATTTATATATGAAACTAACAATTAGAGAGATTGAGAAACCTTACCTGACATGAGGATGTGGGGTGAGTTGATTTGAATTTTGTAATGGGGTGAGATTTGAATGAGAGTAAAACAGCACAGCCAGATGCAGAATTTTATGCTGAAATGAAAATGAGTGAGAGGAAGGATGTGGGTAGTGCATGTGTGTACCTATAAGCCAGACAACTGAATGTAACCTACAATGAGTGAGCTGTGCAAACTGCAAAGGCACATGCTAGAGCTGTGCAAACTGCAAAGGCACGTTATAGAGCTGTGCTTGACATGACCAGACGCTAGAGCTGTGCAGCAAAGGCACGGAGCTGTGCTTGACTGTGCTTGACTTTGCAGTTATAGAGCTGTGCTTGACATGACCAGTCGCTAGAGCTGTGCAGCAAAGGCACGTTAGAGCTGTGCTTGACATGACCAGATATCAGACGAATAAAGTAAGAGTACTGTACTCAAAAATCGAGTTCGTGAGACTCGTTTTCCAGCTGGAAATCGAGTCTTATAGACTCGATTTCCACGGCTGGAAATCGACTGTTAGAAACTTGATTTTCACGTCGAAATCGAGTCTATAAGACTCGATTTCCAGGTGGACCATTTTACGCCAGATCACACAAGGAAATCGAGGCTCAAAGGCTCGATTTTGAGACTAAAATCGAGCCTCTGAGGCTCGAGATGCTATTAACCAAATATCTTTCTAAGTCTCGCCTACTAACTAGATTGTTTGGTTTTTAAGGCCAGTTGGCCATTTTCGCCTATATATTGTCCTCTATGTGTATGCTGGAAACTCCCTTAAGAGAGCTTGGGCCAAAAATAAGAAAATAAGCCAAGACCCAACAAGGACCATCCATTAAACTATAATGTCAATCTAGGCAAGAAAACTCTCAAGCAAATGAAGTTATCACCGCAACTTATAGCTTGATGGTGTGGTTCTCCATGGAACATAAGATAGGGGAAGTTGAGGGAATTAAACCATACCATTGTTCGGGAATGTTACATCGCATCCTTGAGGAGTAGTGGTTCCAAAGAATCTTTCACTATAAGAGAGATGATGGTGAGAGAAGAGGATAAGCAAAATTGTGCAAAACTAATATAAGGTCTGATCAAGATTAGGATAGAATGAGACCGATTATAGTAGACCATCCTCCATGTAAGCGGAGTTTTATATATCCCCATGATACAAAATACCACATCCAAAATAGAGAGAGTGGTCTGCCTTAGCTCTGAAATTATGCCAAAGATCTCAACAAGTGTATACAAGAACTCTTGATAGAAAATAAAGATGTGTATGCATATATGGAAAATAAGGACATATATTGAATAAATCCCAAAAATCATGGTCACCAAACTAAGCATGAAAAAAAAAAAAAAAAAAAAACCACAACTTCACCACGGGCCATCTTTGATTGAAGAAACTTGCCTCATTGATCTCAATCAAACAGCATAAGTTAAACCAAAACAATGGAAGGAAGCAAGTGGTACATATCATGATGAAGCATCTACTACCATTATGATTATTATTGCTTGCTGTTATAGTCCCAAGCAGCATTCCTTCTAATGTACCGAATTTTACTTGAAGATAAAAGAAGCCAAGCGTTTGGCCATAGCCTTAGCATTCTCAGTCTCAATTTTTAACATATGGAAAACATGGTCTTCACCCTCTACTTCAAACAATTCTATTTCGCCTTTCCACCCACTCTTCCTCACCATATCAACATACCAAACACCTCTATCCCTTAACAAATCCTTCCCAGCCACACACACAAGCAACCGATCACACCCAAGCCCAGCCAAGCTCGGTGCACCTGGCCCTTCTGGATTGATCATTGGATTGTCAACACCACCAGTTACTGAGGGATACACAAAGTTCCAAACTAAACTTGGCAAGCTCTTCTCGTGTACTTCCTTAGACTCTGAGCCAATTGGCTTAGAACCCCAAAAATAAGGATGGACAACATAAGCACCTAAAACTTTAACACCACAAGGCAAGCTCTCAACCCCAGCTCTCATAGCTATATTATGTACTATATTGCCACCAGCACTATCACCCCCTATAAAAATTCTTTCAAAGTCACCCCTATTGGTTAACCATGGATCTTTATCATTACCAGCTGATTGAGAGGCAACCCATTGAAGTGCAGCCCAGCAGTCTTCATAAGCAGCTGGAAGAGGGTGCTCTGGTGCAAGTCTGTACTCAACCGAGACAACGGCTACATTGATTTGGGAGACTAAGTTGCCGAGGTAGCAGTGATAGAGGCTTGAGAAGGCGGATTCAACGCAAAAGCCACCACCGTGAAAGTAGACCAAGATGGGGAACTTTTGGTTTTGGTTGTGGGAAGTGAGTTGTGGAAGGTAAAGGCGAGCTGAGATGGAAGGGTCCTCTGAAATGGTTACGTCTTTGGATGAAACTCCAGTTTCTGGATCTTGATCAGGTGATGGTGGAACAATCGGTGTGTCTTCGAGGCGTTCCACTGAGCCGTCCTTGTAGACCCGGATCAAAGGAAGAAGCTCTATGGCTACTTCTTTGGTGGCGGAAGTCATTGTAGCCTTTGGTTGAGAAAAGAGAGAAAATGGATGAAGGGAAACTATTATTGCTTGCTTGCAAAGCTTTAATGGTTAAAAGTGCAGGAAGAGGAAGACATAAAAGACCTTTGTGACAAAACTTCAGAATTTGTTCTCATCTGCTTGCTGACAATACGAACAAGTTGATAAAGACAAAACAGGTAATAAAGAAAAGCAAGTGTGTCTGCATGACTTCATCAGATTGTCTCGTGTCAGTGGATGTGGTTAGCACATCATTATTAGATGAATTATTAAAATATTAGTACATCATTTCATGAAGTTGAATCAATTAAGATATTTGCTTGTAGGATAGAATTTGAGGTTTATGCACAGTGGTAACAATTATTCAAGCATCTTCAACGGCATAAGCAAACACAAAATCATCACAATTTTAGAGAGTATGCTTCAACAGTTTCTCTAAGATGTAAAGAGTAGAGTATAACCGCAAGATGATGATCCAACATAAAATCCCCTCTTTCCCATTTCCCTTTCAAAAGTAACTTCATCTTCAAGTGGAGTTGTAGAGAGGCCATCAGAGATTTCATTGAAGTTGACTCAGAGATATGCTTGTGATTTGTGAACCATGTGCGTGCTGCATGTACAAAAGATTTGTTCGATAAAATAGTTTGAAAAAGATTGTTTATAATTTTATAAAATACATATAAGTGAGAAAATGATGTATAAATATGTTTGAAATATAAAAATATAAGTTTAAAATGATAGACCAAGCCCTCAACCTCTGCGAAAGTGTCTTGTCCCACACACAATCCAGGCACATCTTCAGATAAAGACAAAACAGGTAATAAAGAAAAGCAAGTGCGTCTGCATGACTTCATCAGATTGTCTAGTGTCAGTGGAAGTGGTTAGCACATCATTATTAGATGAATTATTAAAATATTAGTACATCATTTCATGACGTTGAATCAATTTAAATATTTTTTTAGGATAGAATTTGAGGTTTATGCACAGTGGTAACAATTATTCAAGCATCTTCAACAGCATAAGTAAACACAAATTCATCTCAGTTTTGGAGAGTATGATTACAAGATGATGCTTCAACAGTTTCTCTAAGATGTAAAGAGTAGAGTATAACCGCAAGATGATGCTCCAATTTAACTCTTTCCCATTTCCCTTTCAAAAGTAACTTCAGCTTCAAGTGGAGTTGTAGAAAAGCCATCTGAGATTTCATTGAAGTTTACTCAGAGATATGCTTGTGTACCATGTGCGTGCTGCATGTGCAAAAGATACTACCTCTGCTGAAGTGTCTTGTCCCACTCACAATCCAGGCACATCTTCAGATAGAGTACCACCGCAAACAGACATGGAGCTATAGTTGGACCTGGGTCAGTGCTCCTCAGACTAAAAATAAAAAATAACCTCTCTCTCTTTGACTCTTTGAACTTTCTCTTCCAATCTCTAATAAGGCCAAAGTTATTTTATTTTATTTTATTATAATAAATGGTGGTCAGGTGGCTCTAGGTTAGTGACTAACAACCGTAAACTATGTAAAACAACACAATGCGCATGTGATGTTCTGACAGTTCTGTGCATTTTAGTGTAGACTTGTAGTTTGGTTTGATAGTGTTTTTGTTATTTAGTTTCTTTTATAAAATTAAAAATATTTTTAGCGAAAATTTCATTTTGGTCTTTATTATCTTTAACTTGTAATCAATTTGGTCTCTACCGTTAACTCTTTAATGAAAAATGTCTACATGGCACATAGTGTGTGACAGCAGGCACACAAGATGCTAACGTGGCTAAAAAGTAATGTTTAAAAAATGCCACCTCAGCATTAAATTGAAAAAAAAAAAATGTGGAACATTGCTAGATTTTCCCGAATTTTCTTTAGCAACCAAAAACAAAAATGCAAGCCAAATCATTGGTGCAATTCTTTAGTTTTTGAGTTTGTTGGTTATTTGTTGACTGCTTGTGTGTATAGTGTTTGTCTATCGTGTGTAATGATTATAGATTATTGACTATATAATGACATGATAATTTCAAATTATATTTTATTTGTAAATTATGAAAAAGCCAATTACTATATTTTGATTTTTTTCAAAAAAAAAGCTTTAAATGATTTAGAAGCTAAAACTAGTGGTGCAATATTGCCAACTACTAATGTTGAGGAAAATCTAATGTTATTTCACCAAAAAAAAAAAAAAAATCTAATGTTCCATTTTCATAAATAATTGCACTGTAATAGTTTAAAAAACAATAATTTTGTATATTTTTATTTGTTGATGGTTTATTAAATGAATGTTTATTTGGAATTTTATTTTATTTTATTTTTTTTTTCACTTTTGCCTCTCCTAACCGCGAAGCAATTCCAGACCATAGTCTAGATTCACAGCGTTTTAACATTAGAGACAACAACGTATTTTTTTCATCAAAAAGAATATATATTTTTTAAGGCATTGGAAACTCACCAATGACAAATCTCTTGGCTCTCACTTAAACCAATTAATTGGATTTTCCGAAGCTATGAGTCATGAGTGGGAATGTAAGATCATAGAAGGAAAAAATTGGTTGAATGGTGCGACAAAGTGACAAACCATAAAGTAAAAGAAGCGATGGTTGAATTCTCACCTGTATTTCTCTTTTTTGTATTTCACCTCTGTGCCATGCTAACCAAGTGGAGGCTGAACCATTTGGAAGAAAGAAATTAAGAAGCACAGAGATAGATAAAGCGTTAAGGTATCGACCCAGATAAATAATAGCCCAATTCATGTAAATTTCCTTTTCTCTATTGGGCTTAACTAACTAATCACCCACCATGTAGATTCTTTAGTCTAATATCTTATCCAAACTAATTAACAATGGGCTTTGTAAGATAATATTATATTTTTAATTTGATAATGTGCGGTTAGACTTCTTAAAGCTCTCATAAAATTTTAATTTCTTCTTTTATGATGTGCACAGCAAATAATTAAATATGAAAATTTTTAATATTATGTCAAAATTGAAGGATGTTACAATTACTTTGTCAAGGTAAGTATGAATTTTAATTTCTTTTCGTATGATGCTGCAAGCCTGCGACAACATAGAAAGTAAAGATTTCAAGCGAATTTGTGTTGATTCCTAAAAATTATGATATTGTTATAAGAATTGTGAACTCAAAGTTGCTTATTGGAATTTAGGATCATCTTATTATGAAATTTTCCAATATTCACAAACAAAATTTCATCTAGGCTGACAGGTCTATAAATTCTTCTATCACACACACTCTTGGTTGGATGAAAAGAGAGGAGACTAAAAGGGAGTGAGGAGAAGTAGGTGGGGTTTCCACTCACCCATGTTTGGATATTTTATTTCGGAAAAATTTTACCTCCAGACTATTTTAGAGGGAAATTCATCTATCTACTGCATAGCGATTGATAAAATCATCCATATATTTTATAACCCATCTTTTTAATTAAAAAATACATTTTTTTAATTATTTTTCTTATACCAACCAAAATACCTAAAAAATTCTTAGTACAGTCAATACAAGTTGGTATGATATCCATTACATTTTTGGGGGCATTAATACTGGTTTTGTAATTGGTACCGATATTGTATTAACTAATTTGGTTTATGGATCACAGAAAATCAGGTTGTTGTCCATGAACTACTCCACAGCTTCAAGGTCAAAAAGGTTAAAACGGGCTTCATGGCCATTAAGTTAGACCTCCAAAAAGCATACGACAGAGTTAATTGGAGTTTTATCCAATCCGTGCTTACCAATTTTGAATTTGACAATGGCTTTATCAGGTGGATTTTAGATTGCATCTCATCAGTATCATTCGAAATTCTAGTTAATGGAGGCAAATCTGAATAGTTCAAACCTAGTAGGGGTTTGAGGCAAGGAGATCCTCTGTCGTCATACCTTTTCATTTTGGGGCAGGAGGTGCTATCGAGAATGCTGGATAAGGATCTCTGTTCAAGTAACATCAGCAATGTCAAAGCAAGTGTTAGAGGTCCTGTTGTGACACATGTTATGTACACTGACGATATTGTCCTCTTCTCAAAAGCCACTAAAAAAGATGCAGAAATCTTAGCAAAGTTTCTTGACAAGTATTGTGAGTGGTCAAGCCAAAGCCTAAATACAGGCAAATCTGGAATTTTTTTTCCAAACATACATGTTCATCAAGTAGAAGAGCCATAAAACACCATCTCCAAATGTAGAGCCTCAAAAAGGAAGCTATCTATTTATGAGCACCCTTTTTCATATCTAGATCCCCCTCAAAGGATTTCAAATTCCTTCAAGAAAAACTAGAAGCTAAGCTAACTGGGTGGAGAAGCCGATGTCTGTCTTGAGCAGGTAGGTGCACCCTCATCAATTCGGTCACCCAAACCATACCAAACTTCACTCTTTCTGCTTTCAATATTCCAGAGAAGATTTGTGATAAGCTTGACTCCTTAACTAGGAGGTTTTGGTGGAAACCAAAGGAAAAAGAAAGAAGATTTGTAGCCTAGAAGGCTTGGGACAATCTATGTCGTCCCAAAAATGTAGGCGATCTCGAGTTCAAAAAAGCCAAGGAAGTAAACTCAACCCATCTAGCTAAGCTAGCCTAGATGGTATATTCAGGGAAGAGAAGCATGTGTATGGATTTACTCCATGAAAAGTACAAAGTTAGCAATGATTGGCTCCGAGCTGACCCATCTAAAAAAGTTTTACCCACATGGAGAGCAATTGAGTGTGCTAAAAATCTTTTCGAAAAAGGAGCATGCTATCAGCTTGGTGATGGTAGGATAATTGATGTTTGGACAGATCAATGGGTCCCATGGCTAGAGGGCTTCAAGCCTCAACCTAGAGTGAGCACAGTCACTCAACACCCTCTAAAGGCTTTTGAGCTGATAGATCAACATTCTAAATCCTGGAACTCCAATATGATTGCTGACTTGTTCTCTGCCGATTCAGCTAGAGCTATTTTAGCTATTCCAATTCCTTAAAATTCCAAGCAAGACAAGCTCATTTGGGTGCCAGACTCTAAGGGTATGTTTTCTGTCAAATATGTTCATGATTTTTCCTTCAGATCATCTAGCGGTAACAACCAACAAAACAACCTCTAGAAGAAGCTTTGGAAAACAAGGTTACCTGAGAGATTAAAAATGTTGTTATGGAGAACAGGAGTAGACGCACTTCCTACGAAGGTGAATCTAAGCTGAAGAATTGATCATTTTGATCCTACTTGCATCATTTGTAACTCTGGAGTTGAGTCTTGTGTACACCTCTTCTTTGAATGTCCATTTGCTAGAGCTCTTTGGGCTTCAATCTGCTAGGGTATCAGAATTAATCCCCCCTCCTTTGTTTCCAATGAAGACATTGTTAAGCTCATCATATCTCCCCCTCGCTCTCCACTCCCAGTTCAAGACCAATGGACCATTCTGCTTAAAATGATGCTAATTATTGATGAAATTTGGAGGACGAGAAACCTGACCCACTTCCAGGAAAGTAGAGCTGACATACACAAGGTGAAGCAAAATGTGCTTTCAAGATTCGTGGAGCTCTCCAAAACCTTCTTGGCCTTGACTCCTACTCCTTCTGTACAACCCATTTCGAGGTGGACCCTACCCCCCATTGGCTGGGTCAAACTCAATGTGGATGGGGCACTAAACAACTCCAAATCAGCTTTAGCTGTTGTAGCTAGGAACCACTTGGGTGAAGTTCTGTTTATTTAGGGCTTTAGACATCATCTTTGCACAGCATCTCAGGCAAAAGCAGCTGCTATTCTACCAGCTATCCACCTAGCAATTCAAGAATAATGGATGATTGTCATTATTGAAAGGGATGCTCAAGTGTGCTTCAATGCTCTATCATCACCTGATCATTTCCCTGACTGGAACATAAGTACTATTGTTAGCAACATAAATAGTTTACTTTCTTGTTTTGTTTCTTGCAAGTTTAGATGGATTAGGAGAAACAGCAATTCTGCAACACATGCAGCTGCTAGATTTGCACTCAACTCCCTCCAATCATTTTGTTTTAATAAAAGCAATCTTCCCCTTTCTCTTGAGTTTGTTTGTAAGGGGGATTGCTCTCCATGTTCTTAGTTTTGAGTAATGACATTGAAGTTTAGCACCAAAAAAAAAAAAAAAAAAAAAAAAAAACTAATTTGGTTTATGTGATTCAACAACAATAGTTTTGTTTGTGGTGTGAGTGCCATTGGGGGACATGGGGTCTACATGGGTCAATAACATTACTTACATACATAGTATAAGGAAGATGGGTGTAACATGGGGTTTACATGGGTCAACAACATTCCTCGCATATGGAGTATGAGGGAGTACAAAACGTGAAAATGAGAAATATGGAATTTTTACTTTTAAAATAGGTGATAGAGTTTAAACTTAAGATCATAGTTGTTAGTATAGTATAATACACGATACGTATCGTATCGCGTACAAAAGGTTTCATGCTCATAAATCGTACAATAAATAGGTGTGTATCATATGAATCATATGGTATCCTAAAATTGTATGTATCGTATGATACATAAACATGCGGGTTAGAATTGATTTTTTTTTTTTTTTTGGTGGCTTAAAATTTATATTTTTTTCTTTTGTTTTTATTTATGAATTTATTTGAGTCCAACTAGTTATTAGACTTATTTTTAACACAATTATTAGATTACTTCGTTGAGCCCAATAAAATAATATGTTCATGAGTTTTTTCCTTTTTCTTTTTCTCCTAAAAATTTAGAACTACACACTTGACATTTCACTTTCGTATTTGCAAATTTCTTTTCTAACTATGAATAAATTATTATTTTTACTTTTGCTAATTGTTATAAGTCTAACAATCAATAATGCCAAAAATAAATATAAAAAAATATATTATTAAAAAAAAAAGAGATAGTAAATGCTAATGATGATGTAAAAAAGTGTCAATGAAGAAATAATTTCACAAGATGAACATGATAACATAGAATTAAATGGAGTTGGTTACACAAGCTGATGGATATTATGAAAAAAAAAATTATTATTGTGGCTCATATGCCATATATTATTACTTTTGAGATCAATAAATTTGAATGTGTATGTTATAAACAAATGTTAATTTGATTTATTAATTTATATTTTTTTTAAATATTATTATATAAGTAATTGTGGAGGGGGGGGGGGAGGAGGGGTCCGAGAGAGGTACCCATGCCAAGACAAGCCCAAAGAGATCTTTGGCCCAATACACTATCAGACAAGGCCCAACCCAACTAATATACTCAATGTATCCGACAAACTGGAAAACCAGAGGATTACACTCCACCCGAGGAGGCTTCACAAAGGGTGCCCCGTGGAAGACGAGGAGGAAGCTAGCATAGTTGAAAAATAAAGAACCGAAGTTAGCCATAGTCCCAGATGCAAGTGAGAGGGAAAGGAAACTTTCAAGTAAAGCAATAATCAACTCCACATTAAATGCAGTGCACAACTCAATGACAACCATCACCTCCGCAATAAACGTGTACAATTGTACACATTTGTTGAGTTTACAATGTAGGATTTACATTGCTAGTATAGTATAAACTAAGAATTTTCCTTTTTTATATATATACATTTTTGTGACAACGAGTTTCATGTGGCTCATCCCAATAATCTCTCGCATTTAAGTCTTTGACATTCTCATCAAAGTGCATCATACATTGTATAGTTCTCCCCAAACCACCTGGCATTACTAAATTGAACCACATGATATTACAAGTTGGGTTAGACCCCAAAGCTAACTTCGACATCACTTCCTAAACGCACACTAAATCTATATCTACAGGTTGTGCTTTGGACAATCCACGATAAAGAACAAGTTATAATGGTCTTCAACTCAAATTTTCTTAAAATAATCATTTTTGGCCAATTAATCTTTAGTTCAAATGGCACTTCCTCATCTCACAAGCTTCAAAATTCATTCTAGATGCTTAAATTCTTCCCACATAGCACATAAATCCCCTTCCACATTTGAAGTATACACTCCAATAAAATCCTAAATGAATCTTTCCCCTACATTTTTTTTTTTTTTTTTTTTTTTTTTTAAAGACGAAAGGATGTAATAGTCTAGTAAAAGGTATCTTTCTCTATGTTGAAAAGACAAGAAACAGAGTATTGACCAATATCCACATCAATCTTTTTCACAACCCACCATTCAACATGAGATGAACAGCCAAGTAACACCATCATTTAACAAAATAGTCCAATATATAAAAGCCTATACCTTATCCAAGAAAAAAAAAACTCCTAGCATGCTCCTTAGTTATAACTTTTTTTCATTTCTTGAAAAGCATATCACATCTCCCTTCAAATTACACATATAAATCCTTCCAACAGACTATTGTTAAAGATCATTCAAACCCCAAATATTTCAAGAAAAATCTTCATATTCATAACAGATGTTGAAGAATCTCAATGCTAGTCCTCCTCCCTCCCCTTCTACCTAAACCATCCTTCTCTATATCAAAATTAGTGGAAGAAGCCAAATTTTTTAACTACAGAAATCCTTTATTGCTATTATTACCCAAAACTGTGGACCTACCTTCAGAGTTTTCCCTGAAGCTAGTTTGATGTGCCTTATTAGATGGACCCACTATTTCTCCCTTTTGGAACACACTTCCACACGTTTTTAAAATATATTTATCAACCCAACTTACATGCCGAACTAACTAGGCACAAAAATACCACAAGGTTTTTTTTTTTGGGCAAAGTTTGAATGTCGTCGGTAATTAGAGACAATTCTTCTTCTATTATGCTTGTCTGCCCAATGTATGATCTGGTTCTTACAAATACCTCCTACTGGCACCTAAGAATTGAGAACCACGCACGTCAAATCTTAGCTTGTTGGTCAAAAGTCCAAAGTCCAAACTCCACTCTTATGCATCCTTTGAGATCCTATCTCCCCTGCTTGACATAAACCCTCCACATTGATAACCTTGCTGGTCAGTAAAGGCACCAGCTAATACTATAGTGTCAGCAACTCAAGACAACATACCCCCAATGTTATTGCCAAGAATCTCCAGTCATCTTCCAACAGGATTAGTGACTCTACTTTGGAAGGATCTCCTCCATGATTTTGACAAGGATTCATTGACTTCGTTAGTTGTGTCCCCACAAAATTTTGCCCTAGAAATAGCCCTAAAATTCAAATTCTAAGGCATCATCCATATAAATTTCTCCATTCTAGTATGCAAATAACCCCCTTCCTCACCCTAATATGAAACTCTAAAATCTCTATGAATCTTTCACTGCTTTTCTTTCTACAAACCATTTCAATAACCCAATACACATCCTAGAAATGCTTGAAAAAATTTCTTATATGATTTGATCTCACCTTCTCTAGCCAGCCCTCATTGATTTCAACCTTTCCAAACCCATATCAAAACCAAATAACCATGAAACCTTTCCTAGATACAAATCAAATCTAACATCATAAGCAAAGACAACAGTTTTTGAATCTATCCATAGTGCACCAATACTAGTTTTTGAAAATCTAAGCATTAAATTTCATGTTGCTTATATTCTTAATATGTATATCAACTTTCATTCAAATTGAATATTATTTACTATCCAATCAATAACTTATTTTTTATACACAATTTTATATCACAAAAACTTGAAATTTTAACATTTGTTTGATGACAAAACAACTGAACTTTGATCTTCTTGCAATTTTATAAGCATAAAGGATATAATAAGCATGCAATTCAACGGTTAGGTTTTTAAGATTTACACATAATATAAAAATATATGAAGTGTTTGGAGAGAAACTTCTTTCATCATATATGAGACAATTGTTGGAAAATCATTAGTTGGTTTCTAACAAAAAGTTATTACGACTCTCTCAACTTTTGCTCTTTCTCTTTCAATCTCTCAGTCACTCAACAACCCCTTGGGAGATCTAGACTTTGGGATTAGACAAAAAATTTGATCCGAACCTTTGTAAATGGTCTTTAAAAAAAGAGGTTCATAAAAAATGTAACTTTGTAGCTCATGCATTATCACACCACACCAAATCGCCTAGATTTTTCAATGCCAAATGTACATAAGGAATTATAACAATAAAAGTATTTCCAAATTTTAAAGATAATTATAAGTTTACATCTAAACTCAACAAACGTGTACAAACATGTACAATTGTACACATTTGCTAAATTTGAAATGTAGGATTTACACTGCTAGTATGGCATAAACTAAGAATTTTCTTTATATATATATATATATATATATATATATATTTTTTTTTTTTTTTTGTGACAACGAGCTTCATGTGGCTCATCCAAATAATCTCTCCCATTTAAGTCTTTGACATTTTCATCAAAGTGCATCTTACACTGTATAGTTCCCCCAAACCACCTGGCGTTACTAAATTGAACCACATGATATTACAAGATGGATCCGACCCCAAAGCCAACTTCGACATCACTTCCCAAACGCACACTAAATCTATATCTACAGGTTGTGCTTCAGGTAATCCAC
This sequence comes from Quercus lobata, assembly GCF_001633185.2. Taxonomy (NCBI): domain Eukaryota; kingdom Viridiplantae; phylum Streptophyta; class Magnoliopsida; order Fagales; family Fagaceae; genus Quercus; species Quercus lobata. Next base: position 55,325,704 of record NC_044904.1, read on the forward strand.
AATAAAGAACATGTTATAATGGTCTTCAACTCAAATTTTATCACAGAACTTGGGCTTACACAAGTAACTTTAAAAAATACAAGGTTACGTCAAGGAGTTTTACAAAACCCAACTTCACCAACTTGTTGAAAGAAATCCAACGCACCTTTGAGACTCTTTGCTTTAACACATTTCAATGGCCATGATAAGAGGAAGAAAAGCTCAAAACTAGACCTTATCTCTCACACTTGTGTGTTCTTTTTGTTTTTGTATATACGGTCCTCTATGTGTACGCTAGAAGTTCCCTTGGGAGAGCTTGGGCCAAAAAAAGAAAAAGGAAAATAAGCCTTAATGAGTTAAGACCAAACAAGACCTAACTTTTTTCCCAAAGAAAAAAAAAAGAAAAAAGAAAATAGACCCAACTTGTGTGTTAATTTCATTTTTGTATATATTGTCCTCTATGTGTATACTGGAAACTCCCTTAAGAGAGCTTGGGCCAAAAATAAGAAAATAAGCCAAGACCCAGCATGGACCTTCCATTAAACTGTAATGTCATTCTAGGCAAGATAACTCTCAAGCAAATGAAGTTGTCACCACAACTTATAGCTTGATGGTGTGGTTCTCCATGGAACATAAGCTAGGGGAAGTCGAGGGAATTAAACCATACCATTGTTCAGGAATGTTACATCGCATCCTTGAGGAGTAGTGGTTCCAAAGAATCTCTCACTATAAGGGAGATGATGGTGAGAGAAGAGGATAATCAAAATTGCGCAAAATAACCAATATAAGGTCTGATCAAGATTAGGATAGAATGAGACCGATTTTAGCGGACCAACCTCCATGTAAGCGGAGTTTTATATATGCCCATGATACAAAATAGCACCTTCAAAATAGAGAGAGCGGTCTGCCTTAGCTCTAAAATTATCCCAAAGAGCTCAACAAGTGTATACAAGAACTCTTGATAGAAAATAAAGATGTGTATGCATATATGGAACATAAGGACATATATTGAATAAATCCCAAAAATCATGGTCACAAAATTAAGCATGAAAAAAAAAAAAAAACCAGCTTTACCACAAGCCATCTTTGATTGAAGAAATTTGCCTTATTGATCACAATCAAACAGCATAAGTTAAACTAAAACAATGGAAGGAGGCAAGTGGGACTCATCATGATGAAGCATGTACTACCATTATGATTATTGCTTGCTGTTATAGTCCCAAGCAGCATTCCTTCTAATGTACCAAAGCTTTTTTTTTTTTTTTTTTTTTTTTACTGGAAGATAAAAGAAGCCAAGCGTTTGGCCATAGCCTTAGCATTCTCAGTCTCAATATTGAAGATATGGAAAACATGGTCTTCACCCTCCACTTCAAACAATTCTATTTCGCCTTTCCACCCACTCTTCCTTACCATATCAACATACCAAACACCTCTGTCCCTTATTAAATCCTTCCCAGCCACACACACAAGCAACCGATCACACCCAAGCCCAGCCAAGCTCGGTGCACCTGGCCCTTCTGGATTGATCATTGGATTGTCAACACCTCCAGTTACTGAGGGATACACAAAGTTCCAAACTAAACTTGGCAAGCTCTTCTCGTGTACTTCCTTAGACTCTGAGCCAATTGGCTTAGAACTCCAAAAATAAGGATGGACAAAATAAGCACCTAAAACTTTAACACCACAAGGCAAGCTCTCAACCCCAGCTCTCATAGCTATATTATGTACTATATTGCCACCAGCACTATCACCACCTATAAAAATTCTTTCAAAGTCACCGCTATTGGTTAACCATGGATCTTTATCGTTACCAGCTGATTGAGAAGCAACCCATTGAAGTGCAGCCCAGCAGTCTTCATAAGCAGCTGGAAGAGGGTGCTCTGGTGCAAGTCTGTACTCAACCGAGACAACGGCTACATTGATTTGGGAGACTAAGTTGCCGAGGTAGCAGTGGTAGAGGCTTGAGAAGGCGGATTCAATGCAAAAGCCACCGCCATGGAAGTAGACCAAGATGGGGAACTTTTGGTTTTGGTTGTGGGAAGTGAGTTTTGGAAGGTAAAGGCGACCTGAGATGGAAGGGTCCTCTGAAATGGTTACGTCTTTGGATGAAACTCCAGTTTCTGGATCTTGATCAGGTGATGGTGGAACAATCGGTGTGTCTTCGAGGCGTTCCACTGAGCCGTCCTTGTAGACCCGGATCAAAGGAAGAAGCTCTATGGCTACTTCTTTGGTGGCGGAAGTCATTGCAGCCTTTGGTTGAGAAACAGAGAAAATGGATGAATGGAAACTATTATTGCTTGCTTGCAAAGCTTTAATGGTTAAAAGTGGAGGAAAAGGAAGACGTAGAAGACCTTTGTGACAAAACTTCAAAATTTGTTCTCATCATCCTGCCGACAAAACAGGTAATAAATATAAGCAAGTGGGTCTGCATGACTTCATCAGATTGTCTAGTGTCAGTGGCTGTGGTTAGCATATCATTATTAGATGAATTATTAAAATATTAGTACATCATTTCATGACGTTGAATCAATTTAAATATTTGTTTGTAGGATAGAATTTGAGGTTTATACACAGTGGTAACAAATTATTCAAGCATCTTCAACAGCATAGGTAAACACAAAATCATCTTAATTTTAGAGAGTATGATTACAAAATGATGCTTCAACAGTCTCTCTACGATGTAAAGAGTGGAGTATAACCGCAAGATGATGCTCCAACATAAAATCCTCTCTTCTTTGGTGGCGGAAGTCATTGCAGCCTTTGGTTGAGAAAGAGAGAAAATGGATGAATGGAAACTATTATTGCTTGCTTGCAAAGCTTTAATGGTTAAAAGTGGAGGAAAAGGAAGACATAGAAGACCTTTGTGACAAAACTTCAGAATTTGTTCTCATCTGCTTGCCGACAATTATACGAACAAGTTGATAAAGACAAAACAGGTAATAAAGAAAATCAAGTGGGTCTGCATGACTTCATCAAATTGTCTAGTGTCAGTTTAAGTGGTTAGCATATCATTATTAGATGAATTATTAAAATATGAGTACATCATTTCATGACGTTGAATCAATTTCAATATTTTTTTAGGATAGAATTTGATGTTTATGCACAGTGGTAACAATTATTCAAGCATCTTCAACAGTATAAGTAAACACAAATTCATCTCAGTTTTAGAGAGTATGATTACAAAATGATGCTTCAACAGTTTCTCTAAGATATAAAGAGTGGAGTATAACCGCAAGATGATGCTCCAACATAACTCTTTCCCATTTCCCTTTCAAAAGTAACTTCATCTTCAAGTGGAGTTGTAGAAAAGCCATCAGAGATATGCTTGTGAACCATGTGCGTGCTGCATGTGCAAAAGATTCTACCTCTGCTAAAGTGTCCTGTCCCACACACAATCCAAGCACATCTTCAGATATAGAATATAGTCTGGATTCACAGAACGTTTTAACATTTGAGACAAGAACGTATTTTTTTCATCAAAAAGAACCTATTTTTTAAGGCATTGGAAATTCACCAATGAGAAATCTCTTGGCTCTCAATTTTACCCATTAATTGGATTTTCCGAAGCTATGTGTGGAAATGTAAGATCATAGAAGGAAAAAAATGTTTTAATGGTGGGACAAAGTGATAAACCATAAAGTAAAAAAAAGCGATAGTTGAATTCTCACCTGTATTTCTTTTTTATATTTCACCTTTGTGTCGTGCTAACCGAGTGGCGGCTGAACCATTTGGGGGAAGAAAGAAATTAGGAAGCACAGAGATATATAGAGAGTTAAGATGTCGGCCCAAATAAATAATAGCCCAATTCATGTAAATTTTCTTTTCTCTATTGAGCTTAACTAACTAATCACCCACAATATAGATTCTTTTGTCTAATATCTTATCCAAACTAATTAACAATGAGCTTTGTAAGATAATATTATATTTTTAATTTGACAATGTGCAGTTAGACTTCTTAAAGCTCTCATAAAATTTTAATTTCTTCTTTTATGATGTGCACAGCAAATAATTAAATATTAAAATTTTTAATATTATGTTAAAATTGAAGGATGTTACAATTACTTTGTCAAGGTAAGTATGAATTTTAATTTCTTGCAACAGCATAGAAAGGGAAGATTTCAAGCGAATTATTTGTGTTGATTCCTAAAAATTATGATATTGTTATAAGCATTGTGAGCTCAAAGTTGCTTATTGGAATTTAGGACCATCTTATTATGAGTTTTTCTAATATTCACAAACAAAATTTCATCTAGGTTGACAGATCTATATATAAATTCTTCTATCACACACACTCTTGGTTGGATGAAAAGAGAGGAGATTAAAAGGGAGTGAGGGGAAGTAGGTGGGGTTTCCACTTACCCATGTTTGTATATTTTATTTTTGAAAAATTTTACCGCCAAACTATTTTGGAGGGAAATTCATCCAACCTACTACATGGCGATTGATAAAACTATACATGTTCTTTATAACCCACCTGTGGGGCCCAACAATTCGTGGACCAGGCCCATTTATCCTTAGAGCGTCCGAAAGCCCAATCCGAGGAGAGCTGTGGCCCAAGCTCTACAACGCAGAGCACAAAACAATTTCTGGGAAGCAGCCGAGGACAGTTTAGTCCTCGGCAGATCCATAATCCCACTAGAATAAAGGGGAAAAACTGGTATAGGGACAAATTAGTAAGGAAATCCAGAATATCTTGGGGAAGTTATCCATACTACCCTTCTAGATAAGGCCCGACGCCTGACAGAGCCGTACTCTGCAGCCTTATCAACCACCCCCTACAATTCTGGGATTAGACGGATGGGACAAGTATCAGTCTTGCAAAGATTGACCCTACACGTGGACGAAGGACAATTAACACAGACGAATATAAAAGAAGAAAGCAAGTAAATCTAAGGGAGGACCCCAGCCCACCTTGGGAAAAAAGAAAGATCACATGGGGAAGAACATCTCAACAACACCGGACTTCACTGGAGAATGTCCGTCGTTGGATAACCGGGGTAAGACCTCAATGGTCCTCGGATCAACTCCGAGGAGTCCCATTCCATAGGGTACGACGTCCTAGGGCTTAAATGTTCAGGCCCAACTCCTTTTTCTACCTGAATTCCTATAAAGCCAGGATCGGACATCGCCCCGTGATCAGCGGCTAGCTTTTCAAGCCCACTCTCTACAAATCATATTGTGAGGGATCTTTCGTACGCGAGCCCAACATCCTTATTGGGCCGCCAGAGAATTGTGTCCTTACACCACCCTTTTAAAATATATATATATATATATATATATATTTTAATTATTTTTCTTATACCAACCAAAATAACTAAAAATTCCTAGTATAGTCAATACGTGTTGGTATTATATCCATTACATTTCTGGGGGCATTAATAATGGTTTAGTAATCAGTACCGATATTATATTAGCTAATTTGTTTTATGTGATTCAACAACAATACTTATGTTTGTGGTGTGAGTGCCACCAGGGGCATGGGGTTTACATGGGTCAATAACATTACTTATATACGTAGTATAAGGAAGATGGGTGTAACATGGGGTTTATATGGGTCAACAACACTCCTCACACATGGAGTATGAGGGAGTACAAAATGTAAAAATAAGAAATATGGAATTTTAACTTTTAAAATAGGAGATAGAGTTTAAACTTAAGACCATAGTTGTTAATATAGTACGATACGCGATACACATCATATCATGTACAAAAGGTTCCGTGCTCATAAATCGTACGAGAAATAGGTGTGTGTTATATGAATTGTATTATATCCTAAAATTGTACGTATCGTATGATACATTGACATGTGTGTTAAAATTGATTTTTTTTTTTTTTTTTTGTGTTTAAAATTTATATTTATATATATATTTTTTTTTTGTTTTGTTTATATTTATGAATTTATTTGAGTCCGACTAGTTATTAGACTTATATTTTAACACAATTATTAGGTTACTTTGTTGAGCCCAATAAAATGACATGTCCATGAGTTTTTTTCTTTTTCTTTTTCTCCTAAAACTTTAGAACTACACACTTGACATTTCACTTTCATATTTGCAAATTTATTATCTAACTATGAATAAATTTTTATTTTTACTTTTGCTATTATTGTTATAAGTCTAACAATCAATAATGCCAAAAATAAATATAAAGAAATAATTATTTAAAAAGAGAGAGAGAGAGAGAGATAGTAAATGCTAATGTTGATGTAAAAAAGTGTCAATGAAAGAAATAATTTCACAAGATGAACATGATAACATAGAATTAAATGGAGTTGATCAAGAAGATGAATATGATGAAAAAAAAAATATTATTATGGCTCATATGCCATGTATTATTACTTTTGAGTTCAATCAATTTGAATTTGTATGTTATAAACAAATGTTAATTTTGATTTATTAATTTATATATATATTTTTAAATATTATGATATAAGTAATTGTGGGTAGGGCTGTCCTCGGGTCGGGTTTGTGCCCAACCTATAACCGACCTGGTCAGATCGGGTGGAGAAATTCTAGACCCGCTGTCAATCACGAAAAGCCACCGGTCAAGTCGGATTGGACTTGGGTGGGCGGCGGTCAGAGTTGATTTCGATTGAAATAAATTGTAACAAACAATGAAGAAACAAAATCAACAAAAATCAACAGAGCAAAAATCAAACTTCAATGGTTTGATTCCTGAAGAACAAAATCAATAGATCTATAAACCCAAAGAGAAGATCTACAAACCCAAAGAACAGATCCATAAATCCAAATAACAAAAACCCAAAGAACAAATCCACAATTCCATAGATAACTGAACCTAAGAGATGAAATAAAAAGATTGAATCTGAGAGATGGAGGCGAAGACAAGCTGGAACGTTGTGGACGAAGAACGAAGGTCAACAACGAAGAGCACAAATCAACGACAAAGAGGCAGAGATCGAAGATGGAGAGGCATATATTGACGACGAACAAGATCGGCGAAGGGTAAACATCGGCGGTTGGATCGACGAAGAGTAAGAACTGAGAGTGAGAGGATGACTTTGGAAAGTAAGGACTGGAATGAGACTGGTAAACAAACTTCAAACCTTTAAACGCATTTATATAGCGGTCGGGTCTGGTGGCTCGGGTATTGGAGAAAGAGACCCGCACCCGATCTGCCGGAATCGATTTTGGAAAGTAAGGACCTGCCGCCGACAGCCGGAGGAGTTGGATCGAAGGGCGGATGGTTCGGGTCCGGTCGGTTTGGTCGGGTGGGTCGGATCTGCAGGTTGTTTGGATAGCCCTGATTGTTGGGGGGGGGGGGGTCTGAAAGAGGCACCCATGCCAGGATAGGCCCAGAGAGATCTTGGATCCAATTCACTGTCAGACTAGGCCCAACCTATTAGGACATATGTGATTCACTTGTTAGAAATATATGTCATTATTTTATGTAATTGGCTAATCTTTTGACAAAATGCACTTTACTTATAATTGGGTAGATCTAGGATGTATTTAATACTTTAAGAAACTTTGTTTCAAAATCAAGTGTTAAAACCATGCAAGTCTGTCCAAGATTCAAGCTAAAAAGTCTCTGTCATTAAAACTCGACAACTAGCCATCTATTGAGCTTAAAAGAGCTGTTCAACCTTGTGGCTCGACAGCAGCTCGACAGATAGGGTATCTATCAAGATTTATGAAAAATAGATTTTCAATTCTGTTTTGACTCTAATCCGTGTTTATGTGTTTGGGCTTCCTTTTTTCACAACCCTAAATATATAAAATGATTATTTTAAGGGCCGTCAGAGTGTTCACAAGTTGCATAAGTGTTGAGCAATTCAAGCAGATTGTGACCAGAGACACAACTTTGCCCTAGTTTATCGTTCTTGTGAAGAAGTTGATGTGTTTATGCACCGTAGGGTTTTGTGACCAAACATCTTCTTGATCTTTATCATTGGGATGAATTAAAGAACTTTGTAGCCAACAACCTTCTCTAGTTGGTGATTGAAGTCGCGTACTGGGATCCGTGCAATTGGTTAGTCACGTACTGGGAGTCGTGCATCAAAAGGAGAAATTGTCATTACAAAATAGGTCCAATTGGGTATTGGGATAAGGGTTCAACTGTAGGTTGGTATAAGGTACTAGGATTCCTTTACTTGTAACCGCTTATTGTGATAATAGTGAAATTTCAAGAGTGGTGACCTTAAAATCACCCGATGGGGTTTTTGCCGTTAAGTTTTCCTTATTCATAAACAAATCACCGTGTTATTTATTTTTTGTTGCATACTTAGTTTAATTGGTGATTTGTTTGTACTACCACGCGTTTACATGTTAATTTGATTAATTATAAAACTTGGCTAATTAATCACTTAATCTATCACAAGGGATTAATTCATTTTTGGCCTATCACAACCCAACCAAGATACTCAACGTATCCGATGAACTGGAAAACCCAATGAGTACACTCCAACCGAGGAGGCAAGGGGTGCCTTGTGGAAGACGAGGAGGAAGCCGCCATAGTCAACCGAAGTTAGCCATAGTCCTAGATGCAGGCAAGAGTGAAAGGAAACCTACAAGTAATGCAACCATCACCTCCGCATTAAATACAGTGCAACAACTCAGCCTACCACATTAAGGGTAAAATGACACCTAAACTGTGTCAATACAGCCTGTAACCTACTATACCATCGCTAGCCATGCAAGGATGGGACAAGTATCTAGGAGAGGATTAGCAGTCCTCCAAGTAGAGGGCTGAAATGAAAACCAAATGGCTTTAAAAGGGGAGAGATCCCACACGAATAGGGATGGGGAGAAAACAAAAAGGAACAATACCTGACAGAACATAAGTTGTAGTTTTCTCTCAAGTGTAATAGCTTACCAAGTGATCCTTGACTAGCCCAAGGAGAAAGAATAATAAAAAGTTGATCTTTTTTCACACACTTGTTGTTTATAAATTATGGATTCACCCTTTTTTTTATCCTTCAATTTGTTAAGTCAAGAAGCCCAAGTGTTGGCTTGTACACTCATCTCTGTAAATAAATTGCATTGGACCCAAGATCCATCCTTAGCCCATCGTTAGGGCAATTTGGTTTTTTGGCTCATACAGTAATGATTAAATAAGTCATTAGTTGAATTTATTTCAAATTTATAATGAATATACATTTTATATGTACTAGATTGTAACATGTGCTTACACACAGGAACATTAAACAATGGTGATAAAAAAGACTAAAAAACAATATAAAAAAAAAAATTAAATTGTTAAAGTTGCAAAATTCCTAAATTGACACAAACCCATCATTTATTCCAAATAAGAGAATCAAAACTAAATGGGATATTTGCAAAGAGCTAGAGCGATATGAACCTTGGTGAGAATGATTTAAAAAAAATGAAAGAATGAAACAAACAAATCTAGAGACAATAATTGAACATAAATAACTATTTACTTGGAGAGAGAAGGAATGGACCTAAGGTAGAGAATGATGGCACAATGAAGACAACATGCTTCTCTAAAACCTTTGAGTAATAACAAAGTTTCTTGCTTTGATTTTTTACTCTAAAGTTTCATCAATAAATTCATGGTTTCCATTAAGGAGAGAGAATTCAAATAGTTTAACTTTTGTGACAATCCAGTTTTTCCATTAAAGCATTTATATAATTTTTAATATAAACCCTACAAGTTTTTCATAGCATTTGTGTAGTTTTTATATAAACTCTTTGGGTTTTGCTCTAATAACTTACTTGGCACAAAAATTAAAAAAATTTAAATAGGACACGTAACGCAAAATTAAGAATCCAATTAAAATCTAATTAGATTTTCTCTAAGTTTTGGCTTTATATATAAATATATAAATATATATATATATATATATATATATATAATTTTGTTATAAATTTTATTAGAAGTTTGTGTATCTTACAATACATGATATAGAAAATAAAAAATCGATTCATAATACGATTCACATTTTGACGACTATGTCCAAGACCACTTAGTAAGATACTATACCATAATAAACTATTGCTCTTCCCAAAAACTTAAAATGTTAATAAATAAAGGTAAATTTAGTCGTTTAATTATTCTAATACTCAGGTAATGAATACCAATCGAACATACAAGACATCTTACAACATAATTTTTAAAATCTCAACCATGTTTTAGCTATAACCTTCAAAAAATTATATATATATATATATATATATATATAAATTTGCCAATAGAAGTAGTTACAAACACTTGAAGTGTTGTGAGATTATTTTTATTTGATTAATCCTTACAAATATATATATATATATATATATATATATATATATGTAGGGGCACGATTTTAGGTGACCCGGTCTTGGACGGTCAAGCCCTGGCCCAAAAAGTCCCACACAATGAATCTTTGTAGAGTATGGGCTGAAGAACTTGATTCCAGTTGGCTTAGACGGTTCTTTGCATGTCCTTAGTGGATGTAGAAATGTGAATGAGGAAAATGGATGTGAAAGTGGAAGTTTTATTCATGGCTATGCATTCATACAGTGAATTCTGGTTCTCCTCACCTCTTCCCTCTCTTTTTCCGTCCCCCCCTGTTGTGGGACTCTTACATATTATATAGGTCCTCTTTTATCATCTGGGTCTTACACTTGTTGATCATCCAATCCCCCACTTGAGCACCTGTCCCATCAGACGCCCTTACCAGTTCTTTGTGAGTTGCAGTGACCAAGGTAGTACTGTTCAGGGGTCTTCTCTCCATTAATGCGGCCAGGAGAGTAGTTGTGGTGCATTTAATGTGGTGGTGACAGCCTTTGCTGGGATATTTTGAGTCTTCTTTCTTTTTACGTGTTTGGAGTGAGGGCTACAGTAACCGGGATGCGTCATTGACCTGGACTTTGGAATGTCCGAGGAGGAATTACTCCTCGGACGTGGT